>NW_017263581.1:0-5053 GCF_001500285.1 Mollisia scopiformis
ACGATAGGTCGCGCTCGATTCTGCCGCTAAGAGATAGCTATTCGGAGCAGCACCAAAATATTGCTTGGTATCTGACTACGCTTGTTCGACCAGCCTGGCTTACAGCAGCTCAATTTCGTATAGTTATCAAAGCTTCGAAGAACTTCAGTGTTAGAGATAGATGTTTGTGGAGGAATGCTGACAAAGCTTATTCTCAACCTCGACTTGTTCTCGACACCAGAGAGCAACAGCTGACAGTTATTTGTGCCTTGCACGACCAATCCGGACATGCTGGAAGAGAGAGCACGTACGCTAGAGTAGCCAACCGGTACTGGTGGGATGGATGTTACATTGACGTCAAGACTCATGTGGATCAGTGCAGACAATGCCAGTTGCGTAGCAAGTTGAGAGTTGAGGAAGCTCTCCATCCTCAGAAAGCGGTTCCCTTGTTTTGGCGTATTAATTTCGACTGTATCAAACTGCCAGACTATAGAGGATATAATACGCTCTGCATTGCGAGGTGCGATTTCTCAGGATGGCCGGAATGGAAGCCGATGAAGAATCCTACCTCTAAGATGGTTGCCGAATTTCTCTGGGAGATTATCTGTCGGCATGGTTCCTTTTACCAGTGCTCTGTCGACGGTGGGCCCGAATTCCGTGGAGATGTTATTACCCACTTGAAGAAGCTTAGCATCAATAGGGTACAGATCTCCCCGTACAATTCGAAAGCAGCTGGCATGATTGAGCAAGGCCATCAAGCGGTGATCAGAGCATTGATCGCTTTGACTGAGGGTGGCAAGAAACCTTGGCTTCCGTTTTGCAATGCTGTCTTCTTTGCTGAGAGGACTACGGTTCATAAGCCCACCGGGTACACTCCATTCTACATGGTTTACGGAAGGGAAGCTGTTCTACCCATCGAGACCGAGTTTAGCACTTGGCGAACGCTCGATTGGAACAAGGTTAATGATAGGGCTGACTTGCTGGAGCTTAGAGCCCGAATGGTTCAGATGCGGAATGAGGATATGGAGTCGGCTATGTTGAAGAAAGATAGGCACCGTCGCCGAAACATGGATCGATTCAACACCATTCACCCGCTGAAAAAGGAGCTCATCAACGTTGGAGACAAAGTGCTACTATACGATATCTTCAAAGTTGACAAAGACATGTCTCGAAGTGTCAAGCTCAACTACAGGTGGCTTGGTCCGTTCAAAGTCAGTTCTGCAAACCATGGAAAAGGGACGTACGAATTGCAAGAGTTAGATGGAGTCGACAAGAAAGGCACTTTCGCTGGCAACAGATTGAAGAAGTTCGTTGAAGAGTCTGGTTACTGGTATTCGATCAACGATAAGCCTGAAAAGAGTATAGAGAAAAGTGGAGCTATTCCCTTCGTCTAGTCTAATGACGAAGAGGAACCTTACGTCCTTCCGCGTACACGCCAAGAAACCAGGAAAGATACTAGGCAAGTCGTCAGAGTACCTATTCCTCAGGTCCAAATACCGACACTCTCTCAAACGCAAAGAGACCAATACATCAGGTTCGAAGACGACTAGGATGAGGAAGCCGAGCTCTCAGAGTAGACTTTGGGAATATCTTATGGTGGGACGGAGTCTCGCCCACCACCCTCTTTCAGAACCAGTTCCCTTCCGAGCTCCGGGACGAGCTCTATCTTATGGGGGGACGAGACCTCCAGGTGCCTCTTTTACTTTTGTTCTCCTACGTCTGTCGATACTCGTTCTTTTTGCAAACTCCTGTTGCTCAAGACTTCTTCATGTTCCCCTTCCTGTACAAAAACGATTACACTCAACTGCTTAGTCTCTTCTATATGAGGCCGTCTCTTCACCCGCTTTTTTAAGACATTACACTCCCTATTACCTTGTTCCTTTTCTTTATTTTCTTTTTCGAATTTTACCATGTAGCTTGCCTAATAATTATTATATTCTTTTTATTTCTAAAAAAAAAAAAAAATTTAGTTTCTTTGTTTGTTTGTTAAAAATGCGTGCGGGAGTTATTTGTAACACTTTCTTTATCCGTCTCTCCTTTGAAATTCAACATTTCTTGTCTTTTTACAAGCGCTCTTTCAACAAGTTTAAGTTTGTGGTTGAGGAGGAGGCCAGCCTAGGAACGCTAGTCTTCCCTAGCGCTATACCATATCGGGTATAGTGGCACATTGTTTGCTTCTTCCACCAAACCCCAAAACTCGCCATTCTTTTCAAAACCTATCCTACAACTGCAACTACAGAGACTACACCAAGCACCGAGCGCTCTACGCACGTCTAAGAACACGTCTTGTCTTTGTTTTCGAATCCTATCGACTTTCCGCACAGAAATAGCGAGTCTAACCCTCTCGAAATTCACTATGTCCTCCAACAGCCAACAAATCGAACGTTTCGCCATCGCGGCACCTCAAAATGGCGAGTTCTCTATGAAGAAGATGACGGACGAGGAGATCAGCGTTAACCTATTCACCAAGGGCCAGATGAAGGTGAAGGAGGCGTTTGAGTACTTGAAAACGTTGGCTCCTCCGGAACGCTTCGCTGAAGCTATGCATATCTGCTCTCAGTTTGACTACGCTCGCTGGACGTACGAGAATGCGTACGTAAGGGTTGGAGACGCGCTGTTGGAAGAAGCTGGCTTTGACGTAGATACAATCAAAGAGTTGAAGGCCACCCGTCCGATCTTCTTCGGTCTCCTGAACGACATTAAGACGAACCAAAATGCCTCCGAGGTTGCGTTTTCGAGCCTCAAGGCTACTCTGCTTGAGAGACCGAAAGCTGTGAGTGGTTGCCCTACCAAAGTCTACAAAAGAGCCGAGAAGTTCTTCGACTACCTTCTCACCACCGCTTGGATGGGCAAAGGGTTTTACAACGCTCTTGCTGGTTTGTTTCGAGTAGCGGACTTACCTCCCCGAAGCGCTATCTTGTTGCTCAATGCAGAGATCCTCGCCCGTGTTGTTAGTCACCCCCTTGCAGTCAGCAGGCACGGTCATTTCGTCGCGCCCGTTATCACTGCTGCGAAAAATAGAGTGTTCAGTCGTCTTGGGCACAACTCTGCAAGAGAACTTCGATTCAGCCCATACAACCGAAGCTTCCTGAGAAGCTACGAGCTTAAGTTTAATGAAGCGGGGCTCTTGCAAAAAGGGAATGTTGGTGACAATGAGGGGTTTCCTGAATTCGACGACGAGCCTATTGGCTCGAGCAATGCTTGGCTTCCTGTGTTGATACATGAGGATGAGTTGGATCGACCCGACACGCCCCCTCTTCTTGTTGTTCCTGTTACACCCACACAGACAACACGAACTCTGAGGGAAAGGGATGAGACAAAGAAGGTCTTGAGTACGTCCAAGACGGCAGATGAGACGCCCACAGCACCAGCGAGCAGGCTCCCAGCCAAACGCAAGAGACGAGCAGCACCTCGACAGCGCGCTCAAACTGTCGAGGGAGAAGAGGATGAAGAAAGCGACAGTAGTGAAGATAGCAGCGAGAAGGGTTCCCCTATCTTTGCAGGCCTTGTTGAGCGTAAGGACAAATCTCCTTCGCACCCTGCAACAGACGTTAGCCTTCAGCGGGAATCGTCACTTTCCGATACTTATCACAGCCTTGCTGCGGGCGGTGACGATGACTTTGGTCTTGACAATGACGATTTCGAACCCTTTCTCGGAGACGGTCCCTCTGCGAATGAGTTTGTTGTTAGATCTCCTGAGCCCTTGCCTAACGATGGCGATCAGTACGACTGTCTCTCTCTTGACAACATTTCCATCCCCTCTATGGCACCGCAAAGCGCGCGACCTATAACTGTAGAAGTCATCTCTGAGGTTGGACGATGGTTCAACCCTACAGTTCCTGACTCTAGGGGTCGAGTCTCTGGCCAGAAAGGTGGAAACATTGTGCCCAAACTTCTTGACGAATTCAAAATGCTCAAGTTTCATTGTGCTGAACGACCTAACCAACCTGAGGCTCAAGAGGTTTTGCACAACTCTGCCTTTAGTCTGACGGCCCAGATCTTGTGGTCTCAACCGAGATTGTGGACAGAGTTTAGAGCTCGTCTGCCTTCACAGCCTGAGCACCTTGTCGCTCGTCCTCTTCCTGCTATCCGCGGAAAAGGCCATGTTCCTTTTGACTCCAGTCTATTGTCACGGACTCTGCTACGGTCTGATTTTAAGTCACTAGGTCCAGTCATTGGCTTCTTTCTCCTCACGGAAGGCCATTGTTCAGCTGTTGCGCAAGCGATTCCGAGAAGTGAGAGTCTGGAAGATGGAGAAGAAAGAGAGTCGGAAGGACTTCCCGTGCCTTGCAACCCCCTCGACTTTATCATTTTTACCGACTTCGTGGGTCAGATATCGTTGAAGATCTTCTTTGACAGTCCTCGTCCTTGGATTGTTGTTCCTATACAACTACTCCCTGTTTATAACGGAGTTGTTGGGAGAGGTGGCAGCTGCACGCCTAGTCTCTCTCAAACCGCGAGAAGTTTCGAAACCAAAACCCCTGCTTTTGGTAGAGTTACGACGAGCCCGAAGTATCAAGTTAGAATCCCTGAGCTTGACGCTTTCGACGGTATGATTAGAGGAAATCTGATGATGGACGATCCCCTCCTACGAGTTACTCTTGCGGAATGGATGCAGTGCGAAGTCCTTAGTCCAACGATCTCCAGCAAAAAGCTTGTTGGAGAACGTCGAGCTCGACTGAGAGAGCTGGTGCGGGAATACTATACGAAGATTGTGACAATTGAGATGACTTTGTACGGTGTGAACTCTTACTTTGCCAATCCAAAAGGCAAACAAGCTGCTATTCCTACTCCGGCCCTAACTGCTGCAACTGGAATTGGAGACCCCGGACCTTCGACCGAGGCTTCTCACAGGGCTGAAAGTCTTAGGCTAGGAGACGTGAGGGCTGGAGAATCTGAAGAGTCTGAGGGATACGTCTAGTCCCGAAGGAGGCTACGAGTCGGGAAGGGGAAGGTCTTGAGATTGTGGAGAAACTGTTGGGTTGCTTTTGCGTTTGTTTAGCCCTTGTTTTTGTTAATTTAAACTGCTTCTTTTTTATTTTTCGCAAGTCCTGGGACGGACTTATCTTATGGG
>NW_017263581.1:5278-81417 GCF_001500285.1 Mollisia scopiformis
CTACTGCGAATAGTGGTCTGCTTCGCGCAGTGCCTACTTGTTGTTGTTTTGGTTGTTTTCGCGTACTGCTGGTTCATGTTCTTACCCCCTCTACAGTGCAATTTACCTTCCTCTACAATGCTCGCATGCGAAACCGACAAGCTATCCAGCGATGGGTCAAGGAATGCCAGGAGACCTTCGAGGAGATCGTTCAACGTTTGGCAGGGATCAAATCAGAGACATGCTATACTCTTAGCGACTTCCCACTCCTTCCAATGAGCTATGACGGTCTTCACAGAATGATGACGAAAACCCTGCCCGAAGCTGGAGTCACACAGGATAATATCGAAGATATATACCCTTGCGCGCCACTGCAAGAAGGATTGTTGATAAGTCAGCTCAAAACTCCAAGCTTGTACCACGTCTATGCTATGTTCGAGGTTTGCTCTTCACCGGGCGGACCACCCGTAGACAGGAAACGATTAGCCAGTGCGTGGCAGAAAGTTGTTGATCGACATGCAGCTCTACGAACTGTTTTCGTGGATAGTGTCTGCAAGGGTGCTATCTTTAATCAGGTCGTCCTAAAGAAGGTCGACAGCGGATTAATAACAATTCACTGTGAGGAGACCGAAGCTGTCGAAAAGCTGAGTTCTGTCTCTATATTAAACGCCAATTATACCAAACAGCCTCGACTCCCGCACCAATCAACCATATGCGAGACGACAAGTGGGAAGATCTATCTCAAGACCGAAGTCAACCACGCTGTCATAGACGGCACTTCAGCAAATATCATTCTCCACGACCTCACTGCCGCTTATCATGGAGAACTCCCTGATGGTCCAGGTCCTCTTTTTAGCAACTACATAGCTTATATTAAGCGGCGTGCGCCTGGTGAAAGTATCAACTTCTGGAAGGCATACCTCGAGGGTGCCTCTATTTGTAACTTTCCAGTACAGATCGAGAAACTTCCCAAAGATCGACAAGTAAATGCAATCACCATGAACTTTGAGCGCTTTCCTGCATTGCAAGACCTCGGTAAGAAGCTGAATGTCACGATAGCCAATATCATGAGCGCAGCCTGGGCCTTTTGTCTCCGCGAGTACACGAAGTCAGATGACGTCTCTTTTGGATATCTTACAAGTGGTAGAGATGTACCCGTGCATGGAGTCCAAGGTGCTCTTGGCGCTTTCATCAACATTCTGGTGTGTCGGGTTAAGTTCGCGAAGCGCGCAACGCTCGATGAGATCTTTAAGGCGGTGCAGAACGATTATCTCCAAAGTTTAGAGCATCAGCATGTGTCTCTAGCACAAGTTCAACATGATCTTATGTCAGGACGAGCTCTTTTCAACACTGCTGTATCCATTCAGAGTGATAGACCGTCGGAGAACCAAGAAAAGAACCACATCATTTTCAAATCGATACTCGCCCATGATCCAAGCGAGGTAAACTCTTATCCACTCACAAAACTGTTTGATTACTGACATTAGTTACAGTACTCTGTCACTCTCAACATCAGGACCCTGAAAGGTGAAGAAGGCGTTGTAATCAGATACTGGACCGACGTCATGTCACCAGATCAAGCAGAAGGGCTATCAAATATGTTGGGTACAGTGTTGGACTACTTCATCAACAAGCCCGACCAACTGGTGGAGGAGCTTGATCTGTCCCAATACCGCAAAGTCCCTCGCCCTCAGCTACTTCTTGGAGCTGCACCAACCAACGAGCCGTCCATCATCCCTCCTCCAATCATCATGTCGGAAACGCAGCTGCGAAACATCATCAGCGAATGCGTGCGAGAGGTAATGGGCCAGATACTGAGCTCAGAAGCTTTTCCGGCGCATGCGCAAGGAGTCAGGAGTGACACTGTAAGCGTTGTGAAGCAGGAAACGATACATTCCATGATTGATTATGCCCAATTGACAACATCGCCACCTCCACGACCACAAATGGCAAGAGCTTCATCCGCGAACACCATTGCTTCAATAATGCAATTGAGCCCAGTCGAGCAGAAGCTCCTGTCAGTGTGGAGTGAGCTACTCCAAATATCTAAAGAATCCATCAAAAAGGACGACAGCTTCTTCAAGCTAGGAGGAGATAGTATCGTAGCCATGCAAATGGTGGGGATGGCCCGCGATGAAGACCTTGCCCTGACTGTTGCCAACATTTTCACACATCCAACTTTCGCGGAGATGGCTGCAGTGATTCGTATGGCGGAAGAGGCACAGTCACCATCTTCGGTCGCAGTAGCTAGAGACTACATCGAAGCTCACAACTCAAGATCTCAAGCCATTCAGAATGCATTCTACCAACGCTACTCGCTACTCGAGGCTCAAGATGTCGATACGTTCCTCCAACAGAACATCTGCCCCAAAGTACGCTCGTTCCGTGGTGGAATAGTCGACGTCTTTCCCGTGACCGATTTCCAAGCCTTGGCTATTACTGGTGCCCTCATGGAATCAAAATGGATGCTCAACTACTTTTATCTGGAAGCAGATGGAGATATCAATCTCAAGATTCTCAAATCAGCTATTGCACGAATGGTCAATGCTTTCGACATTCTCCGGACTGTGTTCACTCCCTATAACAATCGATTCTTTCAAGTTGTGCTACGAAAACTTCAACCCTCATTCTCGGTGCATGATACCGAAGATCTAGAGAGCTTCACGACTGCTCTTCAACAGCAAAGTCGGAAAAACGGGCCTCGCCCTGGTGAATCGTACCTCCAGTTCACAGTTGCTCAGCAGAAGAATAGCAATCGCCATCGGATCATTATGCGCATATCGCACGCCCAGTACGACGGTGTTTGCCTCCCGAGTATTTTGAGCGCTCTACAAAGCGGATACGAAGGCCACAGCATACCAGAAACGCCAGATTTCTCTGCTTACGTTCGGGATGCGGCAAGACAGACAACTGATGAGCACTACTTGTACTGGAAAAGCCTGCTGAAGGGCTCAGCAATGACAGAAATTGTTCGTCGTCGAGGGCCAAATTATAGCCGCGGAACTGAAGCTCCAACGAATTTGAAGCGCGTCGTTCGCATGCCGTCTCTTGCTTCTGAGGGAATCACTGCTGCAACGATCATCAAAGCTGCTTGGTCCCTCGTTCTTGCGAAATGGTCAGCGCAATCGGACGTTGTATTTGGAAACGTGATTAGTGGAAGAAATGCACATGTTCCTGGTGTGGATCGCATTATTGGTCCCTGTGTCAACATGATTCCAGTCAGGGTCAATTTTCAAGAAGACTGGACGGTGCTTGACCTCCTCCACAGCATTCAAGACCAACAGGTCACAGCGATGCCCTACGAGTCTCTCGGATTCAGAGAAATCATCAAACACTGTACTTCGTGGCCCGATTGGACTAACTTCTCCACGGTCTGTCAGCATCAGAATATTCAGCGGCAGACTCAAATCCAGCTTGGGGACAATGAATACACTTTAGGCGCTATAGGATCGCAAGAAGATTTCGCTGATCTCACTGTCTTATCGACACCTCAAGAGGGCAACCAGATTGAAATATCGCTGATCTTCACTTCGAACAGCGGTATCACCCTCCCCTTCGCGGAAGCGATGTTTGAAGCTTTGTGCGAAACTGCTGTTAGCTTCCCCAAGGACCCCATGGCATCTCTCCCACCGCCGCCAGAGCTATCACTTATGCCACAAAGAACGTTGGATGAGGTTGTCACGAGTGCACGAGAAGATATGTCTCTCGATCCGAAAGATCTCAGTAGAGACGAGTTGTCAACACATTCTGCCATGCTCACGATGATATGGCGACAAATCTTAGGAGAAAAGACTGGCCAAGTGACTCCGATTGCGCTGGAAGCCTCTTTCTTTGAATTGGGCGGAGACATCATTGGAATTGCGCAAGTTGGCTCATTGTTGGAGCAAGAGGGAGTCAAGATGGGAATGGAAGACCTCGTTGACCATCCAAAGATGATCGAGCAGATTAGTTTGATAGCTGCAGAGGTCAGGAAAGAGAAAGAGGCTTTGGCTGCTGAAGCGATGGTTGCGTCGGTACAAGATGCACCCGAGCTTCCTAAGAAGGGATTGAAGGGGATTTTGGAGAAGTCTGTTAAGTTAGCCAAGAAGATCAGGCGACGACGAGATAATGAAGGCCATACATAAGGCCACAGGGGTTATGAAGGAAATTTGAGCGCTGGGTTCTAGATCAATGTTTGAGTTTATTATCGTCACTCTTTATTACTTTAGAAAGCTTCGGGGAGACATGTTTATTCATAGATTGAACCCATTTGTAACAAGGCAATTCTCTAGACTACATACACGCGTACTTCTCTCCATGCTCAAAATCCTATACGCACATATTTGCGCGAGTAATCTTACAAGCCACTGCGCGTTAGCAACGCAATATAGTTCACCAATTAATATACTACTCCACTCGCCTAGTACTTCCTTACACACACGAACAATTGAAAATAATGCCAAAAAAATTGGAGTCCATTGATCCTGGCAGAATTTGCATCTACAACTCTCAGTCCTGTCTATCTCCATTGCTCGAGGAACAGGGGGCACCATAGGCGTCTAAGAAGGGGATGCCTTTTACTGAGTATGTTGCTTTACACCACAGGACCATTTTTGAATTATGGAAAACTTGGGGTTATTTAATTTTATAACCGTACGGGTGTGGTATGGCGCTTTCATCCGAGGATAACAAGTCTGGGTGCAGACTAGCATTGTGGGACTATGGGATATCCCCATAAGAATTTACGGATAATCATTTTCACAAGAATCACGGTGAGCTTTATTTTGAAATCCATGAATTTTATCGAAACGAACATATATATACAAATCCGATCGCGAAGCCGAAACGAGTTCCAGAAACACCATCCAAATCCTCAACGCTGTCTATTCCCTCATCAGGGCCCCATTTTCGCTTCTCAACTACCAGTACCACTGGTAATACTCTCCAACTTTTCCCTCTCACCACTCTCCCCAACCATTCCCCTGAACACGCCATTCTCAAGCGCGAACAACTCCTTCGGACTTCCGAATTCTGCAACCTTGCCATCATCTAGGACTAATATCTTGTCGAAGTCTGCGATGGTGCTGAGACGGTGCGCAATCACAATTAGTGTTGAATCGCCGAATTCCTCTCGGATAGAGCGTTGGATCAGTGCATCGGTTGCCATGTCCACTGCGGAGGTGGCTTCGTCTAAGACCATGATTTTGGGGCGGGAGACGATGGCGCGGGCGAGGCAGAGAAGTTGACGTTGTCCTTGGGAGAGGTTGAGACCACCTTCTGTAATCGGAGAGGTGAGGGAGGTGAATGGATTTGTGTTCTTGAACGGTGTTGGTGTGATGGAGCCTTCTGTCGGGGTGTTGAGGCCGGTGTTGAGAGCTGATGCGTGAGCGCTCAGAGCCTCTGCTTCAGCTGACGAAACGAGATGGACTCGTTGGAGTGCATCTCTCAATTCACTATCTTCGTGGTCGTCAAATGCGTCGAGATTGCTGCGGACTGTTCCAGAGAAGAGGACAGGATCTTGGGGAATGATAGCTAGCCGTGAACGCAGAGCCTGGAGCTTGATTTTTGAGATATCCAGTCCATCGATATGAACACTTCCTTGTCTAGCTTCTAAGAATCGGAATAGTGCCAAGGTGAGTGATGACTTGCCAGCGCCAGTACGACCCACAACCCCAACGCGCTCGTTACGCTCCACGCTGAAGGACAAGCCTTTCAGAACAGGTGGCAGATCCGGTGCATAGCCGACAATGAGATCGTCGACCTCAAGTCTACCTTCACTAGGCCAGGCAGCAGGAGGATCAGCACCTTCAAGAGATTCCGTGGGAAGTCTGCTATACTCAATGATGCGCTCCGCAGCATTCATGTCAAGCTCCAGATTTGTGTAATGGCGGATAGTCCAGATAACCACTGATCCATAATCCAAAGCAAAGGAAAGCGCGAAACCAGCGAGTGCTGCATCAATGCCATCAATAAGGAGGATCATAATAGCGACGAATGTGGCAAAAAGGCCACCAACGGCTGACATCCTCCATCCCATCCAGCGATTGAAAGCCCACAGATGCCAGAAGGAAGTTGAGTGATCATCGATCTTGGAGAACATGCGCTGAATGTACACGTCGGTTTTGTCAAAGGCTCTGATGGTGCCAACACCTGTGAGTGCAGAACCGAATTGTTCGAAGACGGGAGATTTGGCATTTGATTCTAGGCGTTTGACTTCTCGAGCACCTGTCAGATATAGTCGCGCGATATATACGCACACCGTCAGGAGGGCCAGAGAGAGAAGAATCACGTAGGGTGATACGAAGGTTCTGAAAGATGTCAGCGATGATGCTTTGCATGTGCTCTGAGAAAGAACACTTACCCTGCAACTATAACGCCAATCAATCGGAAGACATTGTTACCTCCAAAGCCAATATCGTTAGCCAGACGAGAATCCACAACATTGAAATCCGCCGTAAAGCGATTCAAGATTCTGCCTAGCGGTACAGTGTCCATCCATCGAAGAGGGGTCCGCAAAATCGTAAAACAGAGATCATCAAATAAGCGGCGAGATGCTCGAATAGAACCGGTATAGACATAGAAGTATCTGAAAGTCCCTAGCAGAGCCGACGCAATTGCGAGAACGATGTACACGCTGAGATAGTATGATAGGGGATGAGACGACGATGTTGGACTACCAGCCACGGAGGAAGTGCTCAGGCGGCCCAAGTCGTGAATTTGGAAGGAATAGGTCATGGAATGTTTAACGCTCGTATGTTGCTCATCCTCCCCGGTCCACAGTCGTAGCCACCATGAGCGACCTATCAATATTAGTGTGAGAAATCCTAATTCAGCTTGGTGGCTTACCTGTAACAAGTACCTGCATTCCTGCAAAAATGAAGAAAGCCAAAGCCCAGAAAGGAGCACCCCCACTAGATCTCAAGTATTCCAAGTAGATGCCAGTCTTGACTCTACCTCTCTCGCGCTTCTCATCCTCGACGAACTTCTTAGGTGTAGCCTTCTTGGAATCGATCTTCTGTAAAGTCTCTATCGTGTCTCCATCAGATGATTCTTCAGAATTGACAGCGGTTGGATCCTCGTCTCCTTCATGTCCGACTTCATTCTCTTCGTGGCTGATGATTTGCTGAAGTGTGCCTTCAGCCTCTAATTCCTGGACCATGCCTGCATTCTCGACAGTCCCATCACCAAGCTCAACAATATATTTAGTCTTGGACTTGCAGAGCGCGACATGATGTGTCACGAGAATTCGTGTACGCCCAACGCCAAGTTCACCAGTTAGGCCCTTCTCGAAAATGAATCGTCCAACGTGCGCGTCCACGGCACTAAAGATGTCGTCGAGGACCAATATACCAGCTCGAGAGTACAAAGCACGAGCAAATGTGACTCTCCATCGCTGTCCACCGCTCAAGTTGATACCGTTGGCCCCAATTTCAGTATTCTCTCCATCAGTGAGCATATCCAGATCCTTCCTCAATGCACAAACCTCAATGACTTTGTTGTATCTATAGTTATCGTACGGGAGACCGAACAAGATATTGTCCTTGATGCTGGCGTTCTCGATCCAAGGTATCTGTGCAACGAATGCTATGGAGGAAGGAATGATCCAATTGTCTTTATTCGCAAGATGATCATGACGATCTCGAGTGTGAGGTGCCTGAGGGACGCTGATTGTTCCCGCTAGCACGTCGACTTCTCCAAGGATCGAAGCCAGCAGAAGACTCTTCCCTGTACCTGTCTTTCCACTCACGACACTGAGTTCGTTGTCAGGGAAGGAGACATTGATGTTTCTTAGGACATATCTGAGATCGTCATCTTCCTTCTCTTCGTCGGAAGGCCAAGCAATTGAAGCATTTTCGAATGAGATGTTTGGAGCCGCACTTGTGTTCTTGCTGATCTCGGGGGCATTGAGGTACTTCTCAATACGCTCCACAGAGATCCAGGCATCGATGAGATCGGTGGTGAGTTCGGGAATGACAGCTAGGGTGACTTCGAGATTGCCAAAGACCCCAATGGCAGTAAATGCAACGGACGGTTGGAGCTCGCCATTCATGATTGAGTAGACAGCGAGTGACGTGGCGGCAAGGGCGATTGGACTTGTAATCCAGCAGCTGTTTGGGTTAGTAGTGGGACCTTTTTAGAAGCTTTGGAAACATACAATAGCAAAAAGGTGTCGGCCCTAGATTGGTCAGCATTTATTTCGGCCCAGAGAGGGTGCAGTTACTGACACATAGACGCTCCATTGTTCACCAAGCTCTCTTTCTCGAACCTTCCCAATCTTTGCGTGCCAGTTGTCTTCTAGTGCCGAGAACTTGATCTGGCGAATGCCTGCAACATGTCAATCAAGCGAACGCCTCCCGTGAGATTTCATACCTTGCAAAGCTTCAGTAACTACACCCATCTTAGTATCTCTAACCTTCATAAGTCGATCCTGAGCATCCGAGTACCGCTTGCTGAAGTATATGTTGAGAGGAATAGTAAGGGACATGGCAGCAAACCCGCAAAGCAAGGCTTTCCAGCCAATGATACTGATCAAGAATGCAAATGAAACAATCAATTTGAAGAGACTGCCAGCAAAATAGTTGTTGAAAGAGCAGAAATCGGAGACTCGCTTGGTGTCTACACCAATGAGATTGACAGTGGACTGCTTTCCCTTCGGCTCTGTATCTTCCTCAGTCTCGATTTCGGGTTTATCTCCAGCCGTGGCATTGTTGGAAGCATCGGACATGTCTGGGCCATCACCATTCTCTTTCTTCGGAGCCTTGGAAGCACCTTTCACATCTTTGCGTCGCATCGCCTTCTGGAAGATGAGAGCGGATAATTGCGCTCGAATTGGAATGGCAACTTCAGACCACGAGATCCAAAACAGCCAAGATTCGATCCAGGATGCTCCAACTGTAGCAAGTGTAAGCGTCACAACCCAGATCCATGCTTCAGCCGTGACAGAATCCCCAGGTTTCTTCTTCTCCAAGATCATCAGGATATGGTACGTGACGAACTGAGGAGCAAAGTTGCCGAAGGCTTGTAAGAGAGTGAGTATCCATTGAATTATGAAAGCTACTTTGTGTGCGAGGAACACTTCAATCCAAAGTTTCTTCGTATGGTTCCGGTGGGCCCACGCATTACTGAGATCCTTGGAACGAGTGAGGTGGTCCATCTTGGGCAGATCTTCAAGTTCAAGACGATTCTTTGTTCTTGAAAGGCGAAGAAGATGGGCACACCATGAGAAGCTGTATCGGCCCAGAGCAGAGACCGTATACATAGCATCCACGGGTGTTCCATCGTAGAACACCTGTGGTCGTCTTGGGATAGAAATACCAGCACCAGCAGCCAGAATAACGAGAGCGAGCTGTACAATTCGAAGGGCATTCTGCTCTGATGTTCCGAAGCTCTCTTCGGCTTCATTTTTCTGTGCGATGAGTCCGTCCTCAAACAACAAGACAGCGAAAAGAAAGATGCTTGAAACTGCCGAGTATACTCCCCAGTCGTAACTTTTGACGGGATTTCGGATCAGGGAAATGGCAATGGTTTGGAGAACGATTAGGGACTAGGAGAATCAGCATAGAAAAGGGGATTTTGATGGATCACGTGAACTCACCCATTGCGCAACATTGATCCAATTCTCAATGAACAATCCATCATCTTGCCCTACAAGACCAAGAACAGCCAAGGCAATCGATAGAGAAAGGCCGGTAACTGTGAAGATGCCAAGAGAGATCTTTGGGATTTTTGCAGAATATTCCGCCACCGATTTCTCAGTGGCAACGCCATCTTTATCCTCATACTTGGTGGATTTTGGCTTGGGTTCCCGTAAGTGGGATGCAATTCCAATCAACGAGGGCAGTGTGAGGAGAAGAACCAAAACGAGAGCTGTAACTCCCGCAACAAGGGATCTCGAATCGTTTTCGAGCATCTTGATTGTCCTATGATTGTCTAGAAAATTTAAGGGTGAAAAGCTGGCTCATGTCCCAAGGTAGAGGTGGAATCTTTTCACGAGTGAATTGAAGAACGTCTTTAGGTATCAGGACCTTTCATATAATCTAGGCTCGACTTCGCGACGTTCACGAGTGTCGTCAGTCAGTCGTGGGATACCGTCTGATATTATTTTATTTCGGTATTGCTGAACAATAATTGAATTTCGCACGTCGAGACCAGTCCAATGGGTATGGTTATGACCGTGAGGCGACGTCTTGGTTTGGTGGCGGTTCGGAATTGGTTGACTCACTCCGGGCAAGGGAAGAAAAGTGCCCGGTAATTTTATGCTGCAGGTGCAACTGCGGGCGCAAGTGAGGTGATGGCAAATTGAAGGTTGTGATATCTCTGGCTGCAAAATGGTGCATGCAGGCTCAACCCCAAGCTCTCCCGATCTCCTCTTGGTGGGGCAAAAGACGTAAATTCAGTGGTGCTGCGCGGTGGATGCTGGAATGATTTGATGAGAAGCCACACTAAGCGCGATCAAGAAGGTAACTGAAGAAGACGAGAGGAATGCGGTAGCAACCTGCATGTACTGTATGTATCTCTGTCTATCTGCATCGATGAGTGGGGTGAAATCCGGGGAGCAGTAAATGGCATGCCCAGCAACGACAGACAGATCATTTGTCCCAATAGGAGAATAGGGGAATAGACTCATCGAAGGGGACCTGTCCGGGTAACAAACGCATCCCACTGAGGATGACGCATCTTTCCAGAGGGGCGTCAATATGTTGATTGGTGATTATGACTCCCGTGAATGAGTGAATGTGAGTAATGGCCTCTCCCTAATGCCCTGGGTGCAAGTGCAATTGCAAGTGCCATCTGATAGTGCTGTTACTCCGCCGTCCGCCATTCGAGCGGTGAAGACTCGGTGGGCGAGGGCGAGGGCGAGGCATGTCTTGGATGCAGCCATCATGGAAGATGCAGCGTCGGAAACGTGCTGACTGACCCACGATAATGCTATTGGCAGCGGTGGGGTCGATATTGGGTGCATGAGGGTTCCGTTGAGCTGGTTGTGTGAATCAGTTGACTGTTTGAATACCTGCAGGACTGAGGCAACGAATTGTGAGATGCGAGACGTTTGCACATGACATGATACAGAGAGATGATGGGGTGTGCATGTGAGATAAAGAGAACATCGGTGGAGGAGAGTGAGCTTGAGCTTGAGCTTGAGCTTGAGCTTGAGCCTGTTTGATATATTAAGTATACAAGGAAATGTTACAAACAGCTGACGAGATAGATAGACTCCTGAAAAGCTTAACATAGTACGAGTCACGTGGGAAACCTTTCATGTAATTGTTTATTGCAGAGGGAATACAAAGTGTAGCCAGCCCAGCTCCTTAGATAGACCTTCCCAACCTTGTCATATTATTCCCTCAAAGTTGTTCCTTCCATTGCCTGTCTACTGCACTGCTAAATGGCATCTCCATAAAACATGACCGTCCATCCGTCAATCCTGATAATGCATGCATATCTCTGGATACCTTTATACTTGTGCAGCTGACACAACATCCCAATATCAGAACCTCCAGCTCTAAGGTTATTACTTGTTGTTATTCCTGGGTCTAGAATCCAGCAACGGAAACTCAATGTCCATACCCGAATGCATGAAGCAAGCCTTCAATCACATCCGACATCGCTCAGATACCTGGATTCAGACTGCCTGGACAAAGAGGAGACGAGGAGACGAGGAGACGAGGAGGAAGAGGCAGACGGCTCACGAGATTGTGGGACCGTGAGACCGCCTTTTGAGCGGCTTTCAGTCGCCGCATCTATTTTCGTCAGGGAAGCTCCCGTCACCAGGAAGTGGCGGCTGTACGACGAGGGGATGGGATGGGCCAGGACCACGGCACTTCATAACCTTCGTTAGGCGGCCCTTGACAATATTCAGTTTGATATCCATCAAAATGGTACGAAAGGAGAGTTTGTCCACAAAAGAGTACTTCTTACTCAAGGATATGAAATAAGCGCTGAAGGGGTGTGACATCTTGACCAAATCATGCCGTGAAGAGGGGTTATCCGTTCGCATGCCGCGAGTTCCAGAGTGGAGAGAATACCGCTGGCCATGTTGTTGCAAAGCCTCCATGGCGTCCCCAGGAAATGTGAATTGAAAGTCTTTCTTTATAGAAATATCTATGGCAAACAGAAAAGTAATGTTCCCCAACAAGAAGACAAACGATGCCAATGTCAAAGTTCTTGCTCCAATACTGGCTGGCTGCAACTCAAAATCCAGGCACATGGAACCAGTGAAATGCTCACCGTGCAGAAGCTATTGTCCAATGAAGAACAGACAATTCAGAATGCAAAACTTCAGCTCATCTCAGACTTTGAGATGCGTCTGTCAGCCAGAAATCAAGAAGACAATTAAAAATGAATCGAATTGGATTGAGCTGGGTTTATCTCAATTTCTGCTTCCTTCATTTCGATGCTGTTTGAGAAGCTGCTGCCATCAACGCGAGATTGCCGCTAAATTCCATTGATACACGACCAAGACTCCGCTGCGATGCACTGCATAACCATAACATGAGAGGAAGCGGGCACATCCAATCCTCAATTCAACTCGACTCAATTCACTTCAACTTCAAATCAATGACCACAAGAAGTTTCTTCACGACCAATTCACGCGCATCGCCATCCCATAATCCTTCTCGCAAACCTTCTCCACGCCGTCTTCACACGTTATCGACAATCAATCTCGCATCCTCCGAATCAAACGAACCTCTACCCTAATCCCTGCCCCGACCTGCCGACTTTCAAACCACGACTCTCCTCACCTTCTGCAAGTTCGACTTCAGAAAACATCCACAGATTATTCTCCCAGAGACTCTTTGTCCTTCGATAATCAACCACTTCTCGAGTTGTCCTGCGCAACATCCGGCTCTGCTGCCGCCGATTTCTGTGCTCGACGGCAGCTCTGAGAGCTTCGAATCCACGCCCACCATGAAAGCCGCGCCCATAATCGTCAACTGGCATGCGGAGAATGCTCCCATCTACTCTGCAGACTTCCAACCGCATGGCAAAGGTCGACTAGCCACCGGTGGAGGAGATAATAATGTTCGGGTGAGTTTGGCACGTCTCGGGGGGTTAGCTACTTGCTGACGGATTATAGCTCTGGAGATTGGATTCTGAAGGTGAGGATAGAAAGGTTGAGTATCTATGTACGATGGTTAGACATACACAAGCTGTAAACGTCGTCCGCTGGGCTCCTAGAGGTATATACGTCTTTTGAACCCAGCTCTTTCTCAGTACTAACCCCTCACAGGAGATGTTCTTGCTTCTGCCGGTGATGATGGCAACGTTATTACCTGGGTCCTCGATACGAAGAACGCAAAGCCTACATTCGGAGAAGATGGAATTGAGGACAAGGAGGCATGGAGAGCAAAGCACATGTGTCGTTCATCAGGGGCTGAAATCTACGACTTGGCATGGTCTCCAGATGGGGTATACTTCATTACTGGAAGCATGGACAACATCGCCAGAATCTACAATGCCCAGAGCGGTATGTTTCAAGCAACCTAATGGAATAATACATACTGACAAGCCTAGGACAACTGATTCGACAAGTCGCAGAACATCAGCACTATGTGCAAGGAGTAGCATGGGACCCTTTGAACGAGTACATTGCAACACAGTCCTCCGATCGATCCGTCCATATCTACACCTTGAAGACGAAAGAGGGCACATTTGTCTTAGATAATCGAGATGAGGATCCGAGGAAGATTGGTCATAATCTGAAGATGGATCTTCCTGGACGCCGAATCTCTTCCAATAGCCCCGCTCCGCCAGACATGGGATTACGAGCACAAATGGGAGCACAAATGGCTGCAGAACCTACTTCGAATGCTATCGGATCACCAGTCCCCTCTTGCCCTGGCACACCTACCTCTCTCGCTCTCCCCATGAATCCTCCAAGCACCATCAGCCATAGCCGCAGATCCTCCTTTGGGGCAGCATCACCAGCTATGTCTATGCGAAGATCAGCATCGCCAGCGCCCTCACTCCCGTTACCGGCTGTCATGCCCATGGAAGCATCACCAAAGCCATACAATGTTGGCCTTGGGCTCAAGAATGCGAGCATCTACGCCAATGATACCCTGAAGTCCTTCTTTCGACGCTTGACCTTCACTCCTGATGGAAGTCTCCTTTTCACACCTGCCGGTCAATACCAAACACAGCAGAAGGGATTGGAGGAGGCAGCAAAGACAATGTATGAGGTCATCAACACAGTTTACATCTACACTCGAGGTGGAATCAACAAGCCCCCAATCGCACATCTTCCTGGTCACAAGAAGCCTTCCGTGGTTGTGAAGTGCTCTCCTGTTTACTACACAACACGAAAGAACCCTCCTCCCACGAAGCATATTACAATCGATACCTCCTCCGCAGAAGACGCGCTGGCATCACTTCCCGAGCCTGCTGTCCCAAAATCCGAGTCCCACTCGGTCATGGAGCCACCACCTCCTATGCCGCAGACCACTGACCCTGCTGGTCCCACTTCGTCGCCGAAGCCCAAGCCTCTGGAGGTGGAGACCAATTCATCGACACAAGGACCGACGATGGCATTCTCTCTTCCATATCGGATGGTGTATGCTGTCGCCACAGAAGACTCTGTTTTGATGTACGATACTCAACAACAGACCCCACTTTGTGTTGTCAGTAACCTTCACTGTGCGACTTTTACTGATCTTACATGGTAAGCTTGTCTCAGCCTCATTTTTGAATCTGCTAATATCCTACAGGTCTAATGACGGTCTTACGCTTCTCATGACCTCTTCTGATGGATTCTGCTCCACCTTAACTTTTGCCCCAGGCGAGCTTGGACAACTTTATACCGGCGAGGTTCCTACAGCGAAGAATCCTATGATCAGTAATACCACTGCATCATCCTCCCAAAATACTCCAATGGCAACTCCTACCTCCATCGCACCGCCATCTCCGTTTCCCAACAACCATCACCGCACTTCTTCCTCTGGCATTGCCGTTGCTCCATCTCCTCCACCTGGCATGAATCGTCCTTCCTCACCTACTCGATCAAACTCCACTTCATCGATAGCCACACAATCTTCTTACGCAACTCCAGCCGCTGGTACAATCATTAGCAATCCAACTCTTGTCGGAGGAAGCATGCCAAGCATTGCTGCCGGAAACATCAGCTTCATGAACGGTATGCCCATGACTACACCACCCCAAACACCCAGAAGCACAACCAGCAGTGTCAGCGGTATCAAGAGAGATGCGAGTGAGAGTGAGAAGGAGGATGGAGCTCTAGGTGGCGAGAAGAAGAGAAGACGAATTGCACCAACTCTCGTGAACGAGCAGAATGGTAGCTCAGCGTCATAACCTCTGACGAAATTATTTCCTTTGTTCTTTATTTCCGGTGTTAGGGAAGGGCAAAATTGGCATCACTGGGTTGGCATTAGCGTAGTGGTGTTTATGGCTTGGGTTCGCAGTCTAGCCTCATATTCCTGGCATGAGTGCCTAGGACAGAACTTGGGTGCTGGATATAGCGGTGACTGCAAGAGAGCAGACATGTAACAAACATATTGGTAGGCGGAACGGAACCTTGCGTGTATGTATCCATCGCAGCATGCCCTGAGGGGATGAATTCGTGTGGATACTTAGAAATTTGACATTGTCCTCTGATCCTCTTGCGCTCTGGTGACTTCTTCTACTTGCTACCAGTGTCTTCTTCCGCTTCGACTCTTTGACTCTCAATGTCCGCCGAGTACTATTACTTGCAAAAAACTGTGGCAGCTTCGCTCCCCTGAGCATCCACTGCATACATTCCCGCCCACTTCCTCCCCCCTTCTCTTCCGTCAGATATTCTCCTCTCTATGTCCATTCAAGCAAAACAGCAAACACTCCATCATAGATCAAGCTATAAGTCTACGGCAACGGTCAGTTTGTCAATTCTATCATCCCCTTCCCCTGAGGCTATTTTCCGAAACCCCTCATTCTCTTAGAAACGATGTTCAAGGAGCCGTTGAACTTTGAACAATGGGAAGATTGTTCTCTGGGCTGAGCATCTTCTACTGCCTTTAACTACTCGGGGATGTCCTTGAGCAATGTTTTCTTCTTTTGCTCTGGCGGAATTCGGGGAAAGAGGTGCTATGTGCGGGGTGCGAATTGTGGTCCTTGTGAAATAGGTATGCTAGAGCAAGACCAAGGGAAGAGAGGTGAGAGTGAGAAAGGTAGCAAAAGTAAAGAATTCTTGCTCATGCTAATGTTAAGTAGAGTATAGTTGGTCTGGAAGCATAGATGGATATGAAATAGCATCAGTTGTCGTGGAAATTGGATGCAAGATAACATTGATCCAGAATTTGCAGGACAATGTAAGGTGCCTGAAGGTCCCAGGTATGGGCTAGGATCTTGAGCATGGGGTTGTGCATCTACAGTATGACGTGAATTTCGGTGGGAAATCTCTTCTACTCGAGGAACCTGCTTCTAACATTGATATTGTCCTACAATTATTGGAACAACATTATCTTATAGTCCAATTCTTGCAGGGACGTTGTGTTTATTTACCCTCAAATCCGCAAAATCCCCCCTACCCCCATTCAACTACCCTTCCTCTCCGGATCTAGGCCAACCCGAGCCCCTTCAGGCCTCACAATACCCTCCAATAACTCATACCTAATCCCCCTCTCCATATTCCACTCCCACACACTCTCATAATCTACACACTTCCTCTCGATATCAAAATCTGGAAACGGGAATCTCTGGCCCTCCACCCAATTATGCGTTATGACGTTCAAGCTCGGTTGGCAGGTTAAAGCTTGCATGAGGAGGTAAGTACAGTGGGAGAGGTGGGTCGTGTGCCAGGGTGAAGGTGCGATGTTGTAATATTCAGGCCAGGCGGATCGGCGGAGCATGTTGAGGCAGTGGAGGAGGTGTTGGGAGTCTAAGGCTGCGAAGTGAGTGTTCATTCCGTAGCCTGATTGGATGTTAGTCGTGTGGTTGTGAAAATGGAACAGGGACAGGGACAATGTACCCCAGTCTTTGGGAATCTTGACAGTCTTCTCGGGATCCTTTCCCAGCTTCTCAACATCAGAACTAGAAATGGCAAACCATTTTATTCTAGCTAGACCCTCCCATGCTGCGTCTACTTCCGGGGAAGGCTCTTGTCGCCAAATGAGGTTGTCGTTGTTGTAGACACTTCCATTGACGGTTGCATGGTGGATGGGAATGGGAAATTGTTCGAGGATGGGCGCTGGATGTGCGAAGTGATCAGCGAGGAAGGACCAAAGAAAGGGAAGAACGAACAGAAGGTGTTGACTTGTTTGAGATTATAGTTTAGGGCGCCTTGGTTCGAGAGATCACGTAGAGACAGTAGTAGGATGGAAATGGAGATTGTGAACAAAAGGACATTGAAAATAGCAAAGTTCCTTTGGAGTTTATCGACCCTTCGCGGCTGGGGCAGTGTGCCTTCCGGATCTGTCTAAGTGAGAAAACTAAGCCAAGCTCGAATTTTTTGAGATATTAGAAGCAGTGTTAACTCAACGTACTATCACGCTCTCGTTCTCCTCTGTTTCGACTTCTTTGTAGACATGATCGTTCCGATTCCTAGCTGCAGATAGAAGGTTCAACATCCTAACATGATCTGAAAGATTAGATGTTCCGTAGAGAATCTCAAACAGAAGAGCGCAAGAACCGCCATGAAACACGAAGTCACAAGCAGAACCACGATCCGCAATGTAGGTTCAATGTTAATCCAGGCCTCGTGTAATGTATGCAGTCAATATAAGAGCCGTGGCAGAGTAGGCGTCCTCATTCGGCGCACCGTATACTGTGCCACATTTTCGTGTTCCGTGTTACATTGTTTGATGGCTAAATCCCAGACTGGTAGGTGCCTCTTAATATCAAGCAGTTATAAGGTTGCCAAATCCTTCAGTGACAGATGTTCCAGGTTGTAAGGGTCTCGAGACATCTTTAGCCAGACTGATTCTAATACATAGCCAATGAGGGGGTTGCACCGGCATTGGAAGTTTGGGGAAACACTAAATCAATGCTACGAAAACGCTTTGCCGGCTGTGAGGCGCGGCGGTGAGTGAATAAGAAAGGAGAGGAAAGAGGGCGCCCATCAAAGTTTTGCTGAACATAAATGCAAGAGAAATCCACTGTTCAATGTCCGACAATCTAAAGGAAATTGACAAGATCACCATCACCAAATCCAAGAACACTATCGCCCCTTCCCGAAGAACAAATCAAGCAACATGAAGTTCACCATTGTCGCTCTTCTTGCCATCCTCAGCGCCGCGGTTTCAGCTGCTCCCATAGTCGCCAAGTCCACAGGTACGACAATTTGCTATTCCTGAACATCTCACTAACAAATGAGCAGAGGAAGTAGCAGTGCGCTCCGAGGATAGCACCGACAAGGCTCCTTCCGCTTGTGGAGTGGAGGGATCATACACCTATCTTTACTGCTAGACTGGAAGGTGCTTGACTTGGCTCGGAGTTGGAGGTTATGATAAGACGTAGCAAATCTGGCACTTGTAGTGCTCGTTTTGTTTTGGCTTTCTTCAGCAGTTCAGCAGTTGGTATATCAGCTGTCGTCCACTTGTAACGTCGCAACTTGGGAGTGGTTTGCATATCGAATGAATGCGTTGGGATGAATTCTTTAACAGCAACTTGCTTCTGTGAGGATCGTTGTTACCCCATGTTATCGAACAAACAAGTCATAGATTTCCATGAATTTTACTTCTGCAGCGGCTGTCCCATCCCGCCATATGTAATCATCTTCGTGACTTGGTATTCGGCAATACCGTATTTACTACCCTCGCGGCCGAATCCAGACTCTTTAACACCACCGAAAGGAGCTGCTGCATCACTGATCAGTCCAGTATTCACTCCGACCATGCCCACTTCCAAGGCCTCCGCGACACGGAAAACTCGTTGTAAATCCTTGGAGAAGAAGTATCCAGCCAATCCGACTTCTGCAGAGTTGGCGACCTTGGTAACTTCTTCTTCGGTCTCGAATTTGAATAGTCCAGCTACAGGACCGAATGTCTCTTCTGAGGCTAGGGCCATTTCAGTGGTCATACCAGTGATAACTGTAGGCTGGAAGAAATTCGAGCCCAGCTCTGGCATCTTCTGACCTCCTTGAATGACCTTTCCGCCTTTTTTCTCCGCATCTCGAACATGAGCATCGACCTTGGTGATCGCTCTGTCGTGAATCAATGGGCCATGTGTGACGCCCTCACTATAACCACCTCCAACCTTGAAGTCCTTCACCTTAGCAGCAAACTTCTGGGCAAACTCGTCGTAGATTCCGGATTGGATAAAGATTCGGTTCGCACAAACGCAGGTTTGACCTGAAGATCGGAACTTGCTCGCAATTGCGCCTGCTACTGCCACGTCGAGATCCGCATCATCAAAGACGATGAATGGTGCATTTCCTCCAAGTTCGAAGGATAGCTTCTTTAGTGTGGAAGAAGATTGCTTCATCAGAAGCTTTCCTACCCCTGTGGAGCCGGTGAAAGAGACCTTCTTCACGAATGGTGACGAGGTAAGGATTTCGCCAACTTCGGGAGTGTTCTTGAGAGCGCTGACAACGTTAACAACTCCCTTAGGAATTCCCGCCCGATGTGCCAGCTCAGCAAGAGCGAGAGATGTGAATGGTGTCTCGCCGGGTGATTTTGCAACGACTGTGCAGCCAGCTGCCAGTGCTGGTCCGATTTTTCGAGTAACCATAGCAGCTGGAAAATTCCATCTAAGAAGATCAGCAATGTCTTAACAAAGAGAGCTCTCTGCTTACGGTGTGATCAAGCCACAAACTCCCACGGGCTCTTTAATCGTCACCACCCTATTCCCAGCAACTGAAGCTGGGATTGTATCTCCGTATATCCTCGGTGCCTCCTCGCTGAACCATTCAAAGAAGCTTGCAGCGTACGCAGCTTCGCCTTTGGCATCTGCCAATGGTTTGCCATTCTCCCAAGTAATGAGCTTAGCTATATCTTCGGAATTCTCGACCTGTATGCCATGTCAACTGCCAGTCTCTTCCATGACTCCGAGTAACCTACCATCAAGTCGTACCATTTTCGCAGAAGCTTGGAGCGCTCGCGGCCGGTTTTGTTTCTAAAGGAGGGGAAAGCAGCAGCCGCTGCGTCGATGGCGAGTTGAGTATCGGCGGAATCGAATTCAGGAGCAGTACCAATCAGTTTGCCCGATGAAGGATCTGCGAGAAAGAAGAAGTTAACATCTGCTGCCCACAATGTCCCAGGGATCCAACCATACCATGGACTTCGAACGTCTTTCCCGACTTTGCCTGCACCCATTCTCCGTTGACGTATGCGACATTGAGCTTCAGCAGAGATGGATCATTGAGCTTGGGCACGTTGTGTGACATGGTGGAAGCTGGTCGTGTAAATATCGAAGGCAGAGAGAAACGTTGAAATCGTGATCGTGAGACTGTTCGTGAAGCAGAAGCTGTGGACTTGCAGAAGTGGTTCATGGCGGGGAAGATGTTCAGACCGAGGCAGAACTACTCGTAAGTTCTACGCTTCAGCTGATAAATATGTCACCTTGGCAATGACATGGAGGATAAATGCGAAAAAGGTTCAATTGGTTCGGGAATAAGAGAAAGAGAAGTAAATCATGATGATGAGAAATTCCAAATTCCTTCGCGGAGGGACAATCCAGCAACTAAGAACGTCATGGCAGTTGAATCCTCAGATTCCAGGAAACAAGGCAGCCATACCTTGGAAGCTAACTCGAAAGAGGCTAAGCTCTGCTCGGCTTTTCTTCTGAGGGGCGAAACATCGAAAGAGGCAAGTCCTTCCTTGACAATGCCCCTCTTATATCTCGCCGCACAGAGTGCCGGAACGAGGGGAAACGAGCGGGTAGGAGCAGTTCATGTCGGGATGCATACTCCAGTACAGTATCACCATATCATGATTGTGGTCTTCTTTATCATCCATTTGTCAATTTAAAGTTTGTGCTTACATGCCACTGCCACCACTTGTTCATCAGCTTGGCTTTTCAACATCCAAAGTTCGAGTGAGCATGTTTGTTCGTCTATTGAGCTCATCCATACCTCGATGTCTTTTTGTATGACTTGTGATTTCACACCCGCAATGTAAACTTCCTGCTGCGAGCTCATGATTTGCTGAGTCGAGTTCCACTCTCCACGCACAACGGAAAGTTGCCCCATGCCCCAGGAATCCAGAGATTTCTCTGAGCCAGCAGATCTTGAGACTGCTGGGCATATTGACAATCTTGAAATAACGAGCGAGGCGTGATGCAATGTGTAAAATGCTGCATGTATCTATTGACGTTCCACCAGTGTTCTATCAACTTTTCATGCAGGCTTCTTCCTGTCCTATTGAGCTCGAGCGAAGCCTCGAATCAAATCCACCAAGTACTGATGAGAACACAAACAACATATGGCAAAGATAAGCAATGAAGCTGGACATATCTCGCTTCCCAGACCGGCGATTGTTCCTGCTTGGCTTTCGAAGTCGGGTACGCAACCCCTGTGATGCCGTCGCGATCTAGCAGAGATTCCCGGTCAGGGACGTCGGGAGGGAAAATAGCATATTGTAGTGGTGTCAGACAAGCGCTGATCTGCTGAAACCATTGCATAGGAGGCCAAGCTACTGTAGTGAGAAGGCTGATCCACAAACTTTGCCAGTCACCACTGTAATATTGCAACGAGTTTCGAACTCTGTTCGTGATGGCAAAACTGCAGAGAACCAAGAGCCCAAGGTGAAAGATTGCCCCGCAGTTAATCATGATGTTCTTCAGCCGGTAGATCATTGGTGAGCGAAGACTCCGCTGACGCTCATTGAGACTGTTCGATATTGTGCCAGTGGGGGTGAAGCCAGTCACTTTACCACCCAGCCAGGCAGGTAGAAAGATTGATCTGGTTATTGCTAATGCATAATCTTTGAACTCTCAGCTTCTCCTCAACCGATTAAAAGAGGGTTTGGAGCTTACATGGTGCCATCCACAGCTCATTCGAACCTTCCCTAACACAGGCTTGAAACCCAGAGAAGAGCGACGTATGGAAAAGATTTATCCAAGTGAAAATTATGCCTAAACATTTCAATCGCAGCAATACTTTCATCTGCTCCAAATCTCGGTAGTATACGAATTGGAGGTCAGTGAACAGGAAAATGGGCATCAGCATCATGTTCATCGTATTGATGATCGAGAAAAACGGTATAATCTGATCCTCCATGCACGCAAGTCTTTGCTTCAATGTTAGTTTTCCGATTCGGTATCTGGGTATGGTGAACCGCATGTAGGCACCAATTTGAGCAAGCCCAACTGTCTATCAGGAGTAAAGTCAGCAATATGTCTGAACACTTCTGACTAGGTATATACTCACCCATCGTGTGAATTGCTTCACATGTGCATGGTAGCTCTCCGGGACCTGGCCATACTGCAGAGCCTCGGCTACATAGCCCGACTTCCACCCTGCTGCGAGGAGTAAAGTCGAAGTAAGCAGGTCTTCGGTCAGAGAAGCAAGAGGAAAACCGCCAATCTCAATCAAAGCCTCACGCCTAATTACCCACCCTGACCCTGTACACCACGCGGAGTCCGCCATATCTCTCGTGAATGCTTTGCATCTGTAAGAATGTTTTTGTGCTTGCCATAATGGATCGTTGAGCGGCACATTGTAATAGTGCTTGATGAGAGTTAGTTCTCTTGTGGTTTACGAAATGAGAGTTTTCTGTTTACCTGAGGTGGGCAGACAACTGCTAGCCTTGGATTCTCCACAAGATGAGGTGTCATTGCTCTGAGCCATCTTGTCTCTGGAATCATGTCTGCATCAAGGCCAGCAACAAGTTCTGCTGAACCTTGAGGAAGTTTACTCAAAAACTTCAATGTATGATTTAAGTTTCCTGCTTTATAGCCATCTGGCCCTCGTTTCACGCGCGCAGTGTAATACAAATTTTGAAAGCGCTCTGCCATTCCAAAGATTACGGCCGACAGTTCTGCAGATGATCCGTCGTCTGCAACAATGACTCGGTATCGATTCTGAGGATAATCCAGTCGAAGCGCTGCTCTGACTGTATCCAAAACGATGTCGATGTCTTCATTGCAACATGTGATGATCACGTCGACAGTGGGAACATTCTCACCGACGAGCCGTAGTCTAGGTCGCCATTGACCAAAAATAGTGTTAATCTGTTGCATGACGGGAAGCACTTGGATCATAATTAGTATGCGCAATTGAGATGGCAGCCCATCACTCTGAACATACCTGCAAATCCCATTTCAACAATCCACATGATCGACAAGAATACACGTGATCTGCCGGGTGCTTCCGTTTTCTGGATCTGGAACTGAACACTCATCGCCCAGAAGTTAATCAGCAAGGCTGCAATAACTGTGACGGGCAACAATCGGAAGGCTAGTTGTATCCATGGTTTCATGAACATGACATCTTTGTTCTTGTTTCCCGTGACTCTTTCGATGATGGCGGGTTTTCCTTCCAGAGATGTAAAATTCGGGAAAGTTGATTGAGCTTCGTCTGCATTGTGTTTGGTAGGGGAAACGTATTCCTTTCGCGCTGATACACTTCTCTGGATTACAACCGGAACTTTATCGTTCACGACCTTTTCTTTTTGGGGGCTTTGGTCCCTCATTTTGGAGAACATAGTCTTGACAATGGAACTGCTACATTGTGTGCCAGCTTGATATATCATGAAATCATCGATATGACACTTGCCACTCCGCAATACATGAAAATGGCACAGTAATACCGGACTCAAAACTCAAATCTTCACGTAAGCATGCTCCTTTGAAAAAGTGATTCGAAATACAGAACTGCAGATCTCCGGTCAGCTTTCAGTTAAGTCACTTGCATGAAGTTTCTCGGCTTATCCGAGGCTGCATGTGCCGTACTTGTGCTTGCATTACATGTGAAGTATCGTGCTGTCCTTAAATGGACACTTCAGATAAGCTTAGTTGGGCCCTACTCGATGGGAGCTATCAGAACTGCATGAGAGCTTTTGATAGCACATTCAGTTTCCGGTCTCGGCGATGTAGAAAGCCAAGACTGGAATATCCAAATATCCTCACAAATCTTGGCAACCGCTTGTGAATAATCAAAATTCAGTGCGCTTGCTTCACAGATCCATTTGGGAGTTGCTGCGAGGAGAGCCAAGGACCTCAAGACTTAAGTCAGCCACTGGGAATCCTGCCTCAAAGATGGACGCGGTATCATATCCTACTTCTCAGATGAAATCATTGCGAGGATCAAAACCTCCCATCAGATTGTATCTACAAAAGTAGGCAAGAGCTCCGAAAGAAGGACTGCCAAGTTCTGTGACTTCACTGCCCCTTGTCATTATTGTGCTCAGATCCTGACTTCAATGCCACTCTCTGCCATCCATGCCGGATGTGACAAACCGGGGTATCGGAATATTTCAGCTGCAGCGGCGCAGCCATTCCTCCTCCACTTCACTGGATTTCGTATACGAGACTGATTGATATGCACAAGGAAGAGAAGCCTTTTCGGTACTGAGAAAGGTCAGGATAATGTGACACAAACTGATTGGGTGTTGCGTATTTCTCGGACCTCCTCCTGCTTGCGTTCCTGCTTACACCAACAGGATATCACATTGTGACTTTAGCTGCACGGGGTATTATAGGCCGAGCAGGTAGAAAAAGGCTTGATGGGTGAGACCGGAAGATGCGTAGCGATGTGAAACGGCATAATTGGTGTAGGAGCATTTCGTCCGTCAATTGAGAACTGTTGAGATCATCTAATCCCTCGTGCCATGGTTTTGCCTTGAACATGGATTGAGCAGCGTAACGTAGATAACCTTACTCCTAGGTTCTCCCGAAACAATGGAATGTGCCCTCACTATATCCTTGATTTCGATTCCGCGTTGCCACCCGAATCAGATGTAAGCAGCGTATGCCTCGTGCCCAGTTCATCCGACGGTCTCATCTAACTCGTTACTTGGAATTATTTCCCTCATCCACCAAGTATCTCAAGAGATGTATATACGAAATTCTAGTCTCTCGTTCTTCGTGCATCAAGTCTCGAAAATTGTCGAATTCTATTCCTGGAAATTAGGATTTCGACGAGATGAGCGTGGTGCATTCAACAGTGAGGCTGCGAAGGGAATGAAAGAAAGAACAAGCCAGACTTTGGCATGGCTTACTTACAGAACTCAAATTTGTCTCTTGGGATTGATATTGTTTTCCTATGGTAACTTGTCTCCTACATTCAATTGCCTGTGACAAACTCAGCTGACATTAGAAGGTCATTTATGGTTTCAATCTATGATGGGATATGATCAAATGATCATCACAGGCACCAAGTGGACAGTTAGTTGCATTTTGCTCATTGGTAGGTTTGTTCCTTCTGAACTCAGGGTGCATCCTGACATCTCGGGCTAGTGTACTTACCTACACTGTCAAACATCTTCTTTTTCGGCATGCCGTTGTCTTCAAAGTCGTCTATGACAGATCCCGAACTACGAGTTCGAGAAGTAAGAAGGTTGCACATTTGTATTGTAACTCGAGGAACCAACGTTGAAGTAAGTATCTTTCCATGATCAGGTTCACGCGGAGACACTCAGACTAAATTGCACCCAGGCAGTTGCTCGGTCTTGGCGTCAGATGCAACATTTAATGCAGTTTGACTCACGAGTGAATATCACCATAGCCACAGATGAAGCTTATGAAGCTTGTTTCAAAGAACTTGGCTTCCAGGTGGTCGCCACTCCCAATTCTTTCCATCCTTCCAAAGCCAAATACAAAGCTAGGGCTTTGGCATGGTTTGCAAGTCACATGAACTTACAAGAGACTGATTGGGTTCTTCATCTCGATGAAGAAACAATTGTGGACGAACATACAGTCAAGAACTGTATAGATTTTGCTGAACAGCAGGATCAATACGACCTTGGTCAGGTGAGTCACTAAAGTCTTGCTCCACAATACTCTAATCGACGCGAAACATTGACATGTTGTTCCAGGGCGTTATCTTTTACAATGCTTTTGGCTTCTGGCGGCAAACGTTGATAACCTTTGCAGATATTGTGAGAGCCCGGGATGATCTTGGCAAGTTTTATTTTGCGCACAATTATTTTCACGTGCCTGTCTTCGGAATTCATGGTTCTTTCCTTTTCATCAACGGGAAATTGGAAAATCAAATCGGCTGGGATACTGAATCTCTTGTTGAGGACTTTTGGTTCGGAATACAGGTAGAAAACCCTTTGTCTTTCTCCTCTCCAGATTTTGACTTCGACGCACAGGCTTGGAATAAAGGTTACAAGCTAGGTTGGATCCGTAGTATTGCTCGAGAGCAATCTCCTATGACGGTGCTAGACCTCTGCAAACAACGTCGTCGTTGGTTTTCAGGCATGCTACAACTTCCTGGTATCTGGGGTAGATTGGCCTGTCTCCAGTGGTGCCTCTCAAGTGTTGGAGCAACAGTAATGTGAGCGAAGCCACGCGACGTCCCCATGAGTGGCCCAGACTAAATTATCGTGTTTGCAAAGATTTTTCCTTCCATGGTGGGGCATCCAATTTCCACTATGGGCGTATGTCTATGTGACGGTTTGCGCTGCTGGAGAGAGGTTAACTTTAGTCTACTCTTCCATCATACAAGTGGGTCTCTTCACTTTTTCAATATTGGGAGCGCCTGCCAAACAGTAATGGAGATCGGAAACTAACTTGAGTCAGGATATCGACGCAGGCGTTGGGGTTGTCCCGATGATACTTCATGTTTTGCTATGTCCTGTGTTTGGAGTTGTCGCAAATCTTCTCGACATGATAACAATTTTATATAGCTTGGTAAAGCCTGCAAAATCGTTCTATGTTGTACGAAAATAATCAACTCCAGAAATAAACATGGAGGTTAGAAACGGCAAGTGAGGAATAGAGGCATCTCAGGCAGTTAGACTTGTTACCAGAATGTGCATAAATTTCTCAGGCAGACTTGAAATCACAATCACGTTGTACTTAACTTAGGCTTACGTCTCAAAAGACCATCAAAAGGTGGGAATAATCGGCATAGAGAAACCTGCCAAGTGAGGTAAAGGGGAGGCTCCAAGCTGGCAGGGGGAGAGTGGACAAGGAGAAGATTACAAAGGAAGCGGCTCTGGCTGCTGATCCTTTGAGCCTCACCTCTCTCTCTTCGCGAATCCCCTTCCACCCTTCAAGCACTTGCTAAGTAGCGTCTGTCTTGGGTATGGTACATCAGGTTTCTCGGTTTCGTAGGGCGATTACTCGGGAGGTGGACGGGCAGGATTTGTTACCATTCTCAACGATAACTCAGCCATAGTCTTACTAGAACATACGAGCTTAGAGTACAGCTATACAATGAGGAGCGGCCTCCTTCCGAGATTCTACAGGAGGAGAGCATCACAAGTAAGATAGTTCCAGCAACATGAATCGTTTACCGAGGAATTAAGATACTCTTCGTTCTATTTAACAGCGCGCCGTCTTTCAACACAATTGTGTAGTCATAGCCTTCGGGGTCGTCTGTTTTGTCGAATTCGAACCAAGAACATGACATGTAATTTGGAAGAGCAGACTTAAGCCTGCTATCAACCACCCCACTCAACCACCACATCTTGAATTCCGAGCTCGAAGACCCTTTAACTCCAGTCTCGCCTATGACGAAGGGAAGATTATACTTCAGCGCATAGTTGTCATGGATAGGCTTGTAAACCTTCTCAGGCGTCCTGCTGCGGTCTTTCGGGTAAAAGTCCATGCCTATAATATCAACAACGGCAGGCCCAGGGAACCACTGATCTTTATCTTGGCCGCTGTTCGGAGACCAAAACATCTTGACCATCAAATTGTCTTTGACCGCCTCGGAGAGTATGTTCCACATCTGAATGAATTGAACAGGAGTGCCGGTGTAGGTGTTCTTGAGATTGGGGTTACCGCCGTGAAGAGCGGGTCCATCTCCATCTCGAGAATACCAATTCATTTCATGAGCAAAACGTAACCACACAAAAACTCCTTCGTCTGTGAGCTTTCTCATACTCGAGGCGATTTGGGCACAGAGAGCGGGCGTAAAAGTTTCAAAAGGAATGAGAGGCATAATGGTGGCTATCAAAACAGCTTTTGAAGATATTATGTCGCGTAATCGGCTTGGTTCCGTAAATTGGTAATCATCAAACTCGTCCGCAGATGTCACTTGAGAATAGATTCCCATGGTGCTACCTGGTGCACCAACTCTTTCATTCACCAGGCTCATAGACGAACCTATCTTGTCGTCGGGAACCCAACCGAAGGCAATGCCGTTAACAGAGAGACCTTCCCTTGGAAGACCGAAGTCCCTTGGATCGAGCAACGGTTTGTGTTCGGTCAGGTGATGCACGTTGAAAGAAGTCATCGTTTTGAGTTCGAACATGCTGGTTGCAAAGTAAGTTAAGGCCGATACATTCAGAACGATTATGCACACCTTAAAGAAAGTATCGACATGAGGAACATGACTGGTATCAGAATCGATAGACCTGACTTCCACATCGTGAAAGATTACACTTGATCGTACGCTGAGCTTCAGGGAGATGCGTTGCTGTCACACGTCGGAACTATCTCAATATGTGCTCTATCACGCGAATCCTACTTATCCAGATAAAAAAAAAGGGGGTACGTTTCGTCAAGGCAATGATAGCGATTTCAAAGCTGTGGCATTCTAAGCAACTCTAATCCTTGCAGTTGTGACCGTCCAAGCGAGTCTGCAGGACGTCAACGTCAATGCTGAGTATAAATCATGTGTGCGTCGACTTCAAGAATCACTTCAGCATTTGCTCGATCTTCACTGTCCAGCCAGTTGGTATTGGTCATATTACGACGCGCAATATTTGGATTCTTGTCTCGTCACATTTCGATCCTGGCATGCATGGTCAAACACAGCTTACGGCTTAACTGTGCCACAAGCTAGCTCCTTGAATATCGCTTTTCGGTTCTCGATCAATCCTCAATTATGCATCCACATGTTCTGGTATTTGCCACACTTTGCATGCCCTGTCATTGCCAGTCTGTGCACAATCTTGGAACCTCGGGTGGGGGCGGCCCTGAAGGAGGTATTGGGGATATCAGAAACCCAGTTGTTACAGCACAGTCGATCATCACGGATGCATTGGTGCCTAGCACCCGAAATCAGACCCGTCAGCTCTCGTCTGGCCCAGCCCCAGTCCGCCTGAGTTCATTTCCCGGCAAGGATGAAGCCCACCGGAATGTCACCATCGACGTCGCTCGCCAACAACAAGAAATGCTTGGCTTTGGACACTCTTGGACTGATTCCGCTGTCAGCCTGTTTGAGACATTGGAGCCAAGCTTTTTCAACATGGTGATGGAGGATCTCTTTGGGCAAAATGGAAACAATATGGCTTTCATGCGGCACACTGTAGGCTCTTCTGATCTGAGCGATACTTACTACACCTACGATGACAACGGACCAGTCAATCAAGGAAAACCAGATCCTGGCCTTCTCAACTTCTCTCTCGGCGCTGCCGGAACTCGCATGGCTGACATGATCGCCCTAATGGGAGATTACAAATCGGATGTGACGCTCTGCGGCTCTCCCTGGAGTGCTCCCGGATGGATGAAGAAGAATGGCCTGCTAGTCGCTGATGTTCACTGGTCAGATGACGGAACAAACAACATAGCCAACAATTCCTTCGATCCAGCGTATGCCGACGAGTTCGCGAATTACCTAGCCAGATATATTGACGCTTTTCAAGCAAGAGGAGTGAACGTCAATGCGATCTCCCCAATGAACGAGCCACTGAACTCGCAAGGAGGCTACCCTTGTATGTACCTCGGCGCTGAAGACGAAGCGAATCTGATTGTAGATGCCCTTGGATCTTTGATGAAAGAACGGGATGTGGAGATATGGGCGTTTGACCACAATACAGACGCTTCTTTTTACCCTTACCAAGTACTTGAAAAGGCCCAAGAATATGTACAAGCAGTTGCTTGGCATTGCTATGCTCTTCCCGCTCCAGATTACTCTGTTCTAGCAGAATTTCGGAGGCGGTATCCACATATTCCTCAGTTTATGACCGAATGTGCCAACTACAAGCCTCAAGCTGGGACTTTCAACTTCCAAGTTGCTGAGAACTTCATGCTTTCCATCAAGAATGGGGCTTCTGGAGCTACCATGTGGGTGATGGCCACTGACTCCTACTACGGGCCTCACACTCCTCTTGCTGGATGTGACGGATGCTTGGGCTCGATTATCGTGCACTCTCCAACATTATATACCAAAACCAACGATTATTATATGATTGGCCAGTTTTCTCGTTTCATCCGCCGCGGAGCCATAAGCTATGCCACCTCTGATGGAGGAACGGCGGAGGACCTCTCCGATAAAGAACAGTTCTATACTATCGCTGCACAGAATCCGGATGGATCATGGGTAATTGTATTCATGAACAATTACGGGCAAGAACAAAACGTTGTCCTGCAGTTTACAGGTCAGGAGGAGGTGTTTTGGCAAGGTGTGGTCCCAAACGCGACTGTGGTCACCTGGCTCCTGCCTCGCGGTGTAACTTCCCCTGCAATGATGTCTTTCAACGACAAGTTCGGGTACTTGCTGCGCTTAAAAGCTACTTGGATTTTCGTGTTACTGCTTGCGTTGTGTTTTTCTGTGGGAGTATATGCGTATCAGAAGCATAAACGAAGAAGCTCTCGGGGAAAGTATCATTTGACTTCATCTGAAACAAGTAGTGGCTATGAGAGTCACTATAGTATATAGTTGCTAAAGTAATTTTCTTGAATAACTACAGACTTCCATGATCCTATTCGTTTCCATGCTACCCTGGACATATTATAAGTTGACCAAAATCGTCTCAGCAACGCTTGGAATCCCTTCACTGCCAATTGCAAAAAGCATCCAATAACCTGGTATAAGGATACCCGGATCTTTGGGCGTTGTTATCATATACGCCGAGACAGTCTCTTGCAGTAGTTTTGATGCCAAGACGATCCGTCTTTGATCTGTATTTATAGCGTGAGTTGAGGAGCCGTATCGTAGAAACGAAAAATGACCAACTTCCATGTTCGTGGTTACGCGAAAAGAAGATCCGACAGCGATAGTCTTAGTCGAGACTGAAGTGATTGAGGGCCGGGACGACAAGAAACCCTTGGCATTGAACAAGTAAGGGGGCGAGAAGATCTGAATGTCGAAATGGTTGGCCGAAGGATCCTCACAGTAGCCCCAGCAAAGACCTCCGCCTCCAACAAGGACAGTAGCATCTGGGAGAAGGATTGCTGTGCTATGATAGGTGCGAGGTATCGGTGTTCGCGCCATTGGGATGAACTTTTGAGTTTCAGGGCTCCAAAGCTCAGGAATCATTGTCGCGTTGATGTCGGTCCATTGTTTCGCGAACGATGTTCCCCCATTTATGAATACCTCTCCGGTAGGTAAGATTACGCTGTTAGCGTATGCTCGGGGATGGTGCATTGGATTGATTGCCTGAACGCTGGGTGGCACAAACGGCTCTGTCAAGGTGATTATGTGCGCTGAGCGAGTGCTGTAGGCTCCACTGTAACTGGTCGCGCCTCCCAGAGTCAGAATGTGGCCGTGCACGGCATCATACATTACTGCATTTCCATTCATCGCATCAGTATCTCGAGCTCGGTACCCAGCAGCAGCATGTCTTCCATTACCGCTTGTTCCATACCAATTCATTGCGCTTGATGGCCCAGCTTGAAAGACAGAGGAATTTTTCCAACTAAACAGCCAGGGATGATTGTCGGAGCAAAAGACGCCTCGAAGGTCGTTGGTGAGCATAGGAGCTACTTTACACTCGTGAAGCCAAGACCAAGTCCCTGTTGATGGGTCAAAAGCCTCCCCGTCCATGCCGCCGATAGGGCCACTCCAGGATCCTCCAATAGTGAAGGTACGGCCATCAGAAAGTGTTGCCTGTGCATGATAGCCGCGTCCGATCTTCATATCTGGGCCAGAGATCCAGACATCTAGAGTCTCATCATATATGCTCACACGCTGTTCACTCTTTCCACCAGTGACGGTTGGGCGACCACTAACATCCATCGAAAGGCCCGGACAAAACATGTCATGATTTGTGATAGAAACATTGCGTTCAGTGACGATACCAGACATTGGATCGAAAATCGAAGTTATAGTCCTTCCTGGATTGCTTGTATCATTGCCGAAGACATCGCCACGGTCAGCTGCCCACATGAGAACTTTGTGGGACAGCGGGAGAACGACGACGGCAGCAGGGACTAAAGGAACCGGAATCCTTCTTTCCCAGTGCCCAACAAGGCTAGGGCCATAAGTTTTAAAGTTCGATAAAAATGGGAAAGATTTCCTCCTGCTCCACCAGTATAGAGCTAATGAACAAAAGGCAAATGCAACGATAGAAGAAGTTCGTCGAAATAACATGAGTACTATGCAACACAGAAACACGAAAGCAAAGGGCTGTACCAGTAGGGGGTAATCGCGTGAAGCTCGAGACAATGTACCCATCAAACAGTATCTAATTGCAGACAAGCTGGGAGAGAAACATTGAGAAAGTTGTAATTGCAAAAGCGAATATCTCAGGAAAGCATATCATGTGACCAAGTGCTTGACTAACAGCTACACAGTCAGAGAATTGGAGAGAACTATCTCGGTAAGCTATAGGATTGCTTGGAATGGCTACCACTCGTCCCTAGAGGCAAAGGTCAACATTGGCTTACCTCGAAGCTGGTAAAGAACAATAGGGAGCATTAAAGATTACGCACCTCCAGGATTATAGCGACGAGGCTCTGGGCCAAGACCCTAACGTAGCTATCTGTTCGTAACCAGGGTTAAGATGTGTCTGCACAACAGCAGTCTTTTTTTGGTGGCGCTAATTGTTCAGTCATGGTCGGCGAGTTACCAATAAGCGAGACTCTCTCCACGAGCCGCTTTCGCAGCCGTCGTTAAGGTTGCCACCCCAGTCAATATTTGCGAAGTGCAGTATCTACAGTGCCACAGAACCTGGTGAAACTGTTCTGCAGGAATCTCACGACCACCACCTCGTTTTCGTATTCGAACCTATGAAAGTCGTTGATATCGACTCCCTGATTTTTGGGTGTTCCTCTTGCTAGGATCTGTTGCATGAGGATCGCAGTGTCAGTAAGACCCTTCTCCAATCCTTAAAAATGCCTCTTATGAGTCTTATCATAGGATCGGAGTGGCATGCATGAGGTCACGAGCACGAATACCATGATCCATGGTAAGCTGAAGTCAGACACCTTGTGTAACCTCTACTCGAAACAATCCTTAGACCAGTTCTTCCAAAAGAGCGTCAATCTCTGGTGATGGCAAGAGTTGCGTTGATTGGAGTCAGATTATGTAACCTGAAGAGAGCTTTTACTGTCTTTGAAGATTCGCAATAGATCTCGAGGAATCTTAAGAAAAGTGATATATACTTGGACATAACTGGGAGGCTAATAGTGAAATAGAAGAGAACCATCCCATCAGCTCTTTTTATATGCTTCGATCGTTGTTTGGTCGCCGTTTGCGGCTTCTGCCAGTCTTCGCTGCGCTGTTGTTCTCTTTCTTGATGGTTCTTCTCATTCATCCGCATTCACCCATCCTGCAACTGGAATTTCACAAACCTGATATCATTGTTAAAGTCGACCACCCAAGATTATTTGCTTCACGCCATGATTGGACTCTCCTTCCAGGCTCCATCGCTGCTGATCCATATCTTTTCAGCTGGAATCGGACTATATTTGAGAGAGCCTCTGAGTTTTATGTCTTACCACCAGCAAATTACACCATAGATGGAGGACTTGTAGGAAATGGTGTCCTCGATGTGGCCCGAAGCGTCCAACTCCGAATCAAGCATTGGGCGTATGCCTACCAGTTGTCACATGATTCCAAGTGGGTTGACCGGGCCTGGATGGAGATTGTAGTTGCATCGGGGAATTCGACGCATTACTTCGGAGAAGACGGAGATAACTGGAATTCCCAGTAGGTCCTCTTCAGATTCCACGATCTGATCAATCAATTGATGTTAATAGGCACTGGTTAGATGTCGGCGAGTTCATCACTGCTTTTGCTTTTGCATATGACTGGCTGTATGATGCGTGGAATTCGACGCAGCGCGATTCTATTAAGTGGTCAATAGTCACGCTTGGGCTACAGAAGGGCATTGAGGCATACAAGGAAAAAGCTTGGTTTTTCTCAGTCAATGGAAACTGGAATTGTGGGTTGACCAATCCGTTTCTGATGACAACTTGAAGCTGACTTGGCAAGGTACTAGGCGTGACGAATGCAGGCATGATTCTGGGTTCACTTGCAATGTATCATGAAGACTTGACAGGGACCGCCGCCGAACTCCTTTCATTAGCCATTCCCAACGCACAGGAAAACTGCGCTCATGCTATTTTGCCTGATGGTTCATGGTCTGAGACGCCAGATTATTGGTAGAGTTGCTTCTGTACAGTTCCGATCCAAAGCTAAAATCAGTCCAGGTATTTTGGAACTCAATCACATGCACAGATGGCGTCCGCCCTTCTAACTTCTACGGGAAGCACTCAAAGGGTGCTTACAATCAATCCCGCGTGGGAGAAAACCGGGCTGTACCATATTTATGCATCTGGAATGACAGAGAAGTTCAACTTTGGTGATTGTGGTAAGATTTAATTTTGCTAGAAGTTCACCTAGATAATGCTAAATAATGCCTCAGGTCCAAAGAAGATCACAGCTACAGCAAATTCTCTCCTCTTCTACGGAGATCACTTCAACAGTGAGCTTGTATCATACCCCCCGCTACGATATGGCACACTTATGCTTTTCAAGTTCCTGAGTATACTCTCTTCCAACGAGATCGCCCAGACTCGCCAGATCCACTGAGTATGTTTTGGTACAACCCAAAAACAACGGGTAAATGGTTCTTGAGTCCACCATTAGATCATAGCTTCTCCACACCAAGTTCTGCCTGGGTTTCCATGAGATCTTCATGGACGAACACAAATGGAATATATATCGCAATGAAAGCTGGAACAGCAGTAGGGCACCAAGCACGTATGCCATCTTTGGTCCTATAATGATGCATTTGCTAAATTTTGTTCAGATAGCAATATCGATGCGGGAGACTTCGTCCTCGACGCGCTAGGAGAACGCTGGGCAGTGGAGCTGTGTCAAAATAACTACCTATCTCCAAATTACTTTTCTAGCGATGCACAAGAGAGTGATCGGTGGCTCTATTATCGTTGCCGTACGGAAGGTCAGAACACGATCTTGTACAATAATTCAAATCAGGTGGTTGATGCCGTTCCTGGCATTACCTTTGCCAGTACCAACGACGTCCAAGCATCCTTTGGCCACCCACACAACAGCCGCACGAGTACTTACTGGATAACAGACCTTACCAATGTATATGGAGGTGTATCAATCAAGCGTGGCTTACGAATCCTAGATCGACGCAGGCAGGTTCTTATTCAAGACGAGATTGAGAACGCAACAGAGAAAAGTCAGTGGAGGATGCATACCCGTGCATCCATACAGTTCAGCGCAGACAACCGAGTAGCTCGTAAGTTCACAATCGTATGGGAGACCATGATATTGATTTAGTAATCTTAGATCTCACGTTAAATGGAAAATCCATGGTTGTGATATTACAGTCACCTCTAACGGCCTCATTTCATGTCCTGCAACCCGTTCGATCTGTGCATGATCCGCCGCTTCCAAAGCATGCATCAGATGATCCAAATATAGGAATTAGTGTTTTAGCAATTGACATCCCTGCTGGGACTCAGACTGTAGTTGTTTTATTTTCCCCTCAGGAAGAGAACTCTCTCCAAGCCAGCGAACGTCCCACGGTTGTACCATTAAAGCTCTGGACCTTGGACTCACACTTAGATCTTATCACATCTTGAAGTAAATGCTCAAGGTTGATCACATTTTGCAGAAGCTCTCAAAGTGGAAGAAGGTTTGACTGGTGTTCAGAAGCAATACAGCTGCAAACACTATTGAAAACTCCGCCGATCGAGTTAGAATTCAATGATTGAAGTCGCGGGACTTGCTATTTGAGGCGTGTGGGAAGGTGATGATTCAGGTGGAAGTATAATTAGTTTGTTGCGGGACTGATCTCTGGAAACTTCATAACTATACCTAGTAATGGTATATTGAAAAGGGCGGGTGCATGAGAGTGAAGATGGCCTTGGGCTGAAATTCGAGGCGCGGAAATTGAGAGAGAGTATTGAAAATAAAGCTCACAATGACGCTACTCAATTGTATAATGCGACATAAAATCTATAAATACTTTTCATTTCAGTCTGTCTTTTGGGACACTCTTAAACGTAGATTTCGTTGAGCACAACCGAGCTCGTTACCCCGCACTTACCCCGCTATTTTGAAGCTTTTCTTGCAAATGTGAATCGCACACAAAAGCACAGTGGCTGTCACTCCATTGGACCATTCAAGGATACGTTTAGATTCGTTCAGTAACAACAATAAAGATGTAATCATCGTTCGGGGGGAGATAATTGAAAGTGGAGGCTGAAATCCACTGGAGCGCTGGGAGCTTAAGGAGAGGACCGCACAATACCATTTATGTTTCGCATTATTACAGCTCTAAATCCAAAACGAATAAAAGATATTGCTTGAAAGCAAAAGTATCGAGCGGAGTAACGCAGTAGAAGTCAAGGGCTGCAATATTCAACAAGCGTGGCACTGAGAAAAAAAGGGTTGGAGAGTGGCTTTTAGTGGGGTTCGCTAAATCCAGGGGCTTCGCTTAGGGGCTGCTACACTACGGTATTCAGCACGTGCCTGGCTATATTCCCGGTGCCCCCTTCTCAAGTCTGAACATTCTCTCCAGCATTTAAGAATGGTCCCAAGATCCCTTGAAAGAATCCATGTAGTCCGCCTTGCCAATTTGGACGCCCTTCATGCGAAGTATAGCATACGCCGTCTGCAGGTGGAAGAAAAAGCTCGGCATCCCGAAACTAAAGATGAATTGCTTCCCTGTGAAAGTTCCATGCGAGAGTTTGATCTCCGCCGACTCTCTTCCCTCGAGTGCTTTTGGATCGATGCTCTTTAGCATTGCGAGCGTCTTCTCAACACGTTCGATCAGCTGTTCCATGGTCGTCTCATTGTCTTCCCACGACTCCACCTCCGTGCCGATCACCCATTTCAGTGACTTGCTAACAGTGTTGGAAACGGATTGCACTTGAAAGCTGAGGGGCTGCATGTCGTCGATCAATTTGGCGGATGGTAAGGTGTCAGCGTCGGGCTGTAACGCTGCTTTCTTGAGGATGTTCACAAGCGAAGTGACGCCTGCCATGTAGGTGCCAACGCTAACGTCGTAGATATCGATGTCCGACATAGTAGATTAATTTCTGAGTGCAATGGAATTTTGGAGAGAACAAGTGCTGCTCAAAGAATTAGCGAAACCTCCCGACCAAGCTCCTGTTCTCGTTGGGACGACTCACAGACGCTGAACACCTGCAGTTGCGATCTTTGTGGAGGTGTCTCTTTCGCTTAGTCAAGAATCGAGCAATACCTCGTGGGGATTGGCTGCGGCTTATATACCTGAGATACTCGGAAGACTCCCGTCCCGAAGCCTGCTGACAAACTCAGCTGTGTTTCAGGTGATGTACGAATTTTGTTCAACTTGCAAAGAACAATAAAGATAGGCGCGCCTTTTCGGTCGCTACACTAATTGCTGATGAGCGGCTGAATTCACTTAAGATCCTGTATAAAGACTCGATCTGAATTCATATCTCCTGTCAACGAAGCCACTCTTGGAATAATTGATGATGTCTGTTCAAGCGCAAGTTCTATTCTGCCTGCAGTCCAAAATATGTCTCAAGAAATGCTACATGAGGTCACGTGCTTTCAACAGCTATGAAAGCTGAGCGACTGTCCGAGCATCATCTTATCTCTTATGTTCATTCCCAGGTCCCCCATTCAATGAATCGTTCATTTACTTCGTAGCTGCTTCTTCAGTCGCCGCCGTACTTTCCCTTCGTCTCCTCTGGGTCTGGATGTATCTTACTCAAATCAGGGTGTCTTGCGCTACTTAAATCCCACATTGCCCTGTCGTCAGCCAGTTCAATGAGCGCATCATAATCTTTGCACGTGTGCATTTGACCCCAAGCAGCCGACGCTGGCCAAGCTCCCGTTTCACCTTCAAGTGAAGTATCTGCGTGGCACAAAATTGCCTGACGGAGGTACTCGATACAATGTGAAGTGTGTTCTAGTTGAGGTCGAGTGAATTGTCCGAATTCTTCGTACGATGTTCCGAGACGAGCTGTAAGAATAGACTTTGAGACCTATTAGCTTTCGTTCTGATTTATCCAGGGAGCGATACGTACCAAGCAGTGCAGTTGATGGAAGACACTCAGGATGTAGCCCTCATAATGATCGTCTGGTGCCATGAAGCCATCAAGATGGTAAGGTGGGTTTCCATATTCAAACTCATCTCCTGGCTGAGGTATAGCAGTGATATAGCCTCTGCTCTTTGGGTAAAGGGCTTGCCAATTCTCGTGCAGTTCTCGTTTGTGTGTGGCATTCCACAGCATCTCGTGATCGACGTAAACCAAGTCGGGACCAAAACCTGCAACATTTCCGAACTTGACAACACGTTCTGGCACTTCGAGGGAGTCAGATCAAGTTATAATGTGATGGATAGGAACTCTCTGAAAGTTAAGAGAAGAGGAGACGCATACATGCAGGCCCAAATGTTTTGACTTTGCTTCCACTTGATTTTCTCCATGAGCCAGTGTCGTGGGAGGCGAGGACAGCGACAAGGACTAGTATCAACCCTCCCATTAGCGACTCTGCTACAGCGCGGAAGCTCACAGCTCTCAATCGTTGGATGATGCCATTCCTTCTTTTGAGACTCAGTTGTTCTGAGATGAAGCCAAGCTCTTCTGAAGATTCGAGAGATCTTGAACCTTCAGAAGATGGCCGGACTTTCTCATAGAGGGGCTCCATTGTTTCAAGGTTGTTACTGTTTAGAATTCAGACTTTGATAATCAAATGCGAAAATACAATCCCTCAAGATGGGTGTAGATTTGAGGTGAAATCGGTGCTTGGGCTGACTTGGAACAGATTGGAATTGGGAGGTCGAGTTGACTTGGAACAGTTGATCCAGTTGACCGCTCTTCTTCTCCTTCCAAATTAATTGGTTACGGACGAAGGTTTTCTGATCGTCAGCTAGTAATTGGTTTGCGTCGTGGTCCCGGCCAAAAATTCTATCTCGATGTTCATATTGGATGGGTCTTCTGCACGTACTGGCTTCCGTTTCGAGCCTGACTACTGTCCGCTGTCAGAACTAAGTAAAAAGCCGGAATCGGCAAGATACTAGTGCGATAGTACGAACGAGACCTATCAAGCGTCATCCTTTGACTAGCACGAAGTCGTGATAATATTTCCGTCAGCACAGGTGCATTATCTTAACATGACTGTAGTCAGCAGACGAGCTTGTGCCACCATGGCGCGTGAATTGTCGCTTCCTCCGAACAAAATTGACGGGGAATTTGAACAAATCCCATCCTTTGAGGCTCCACTGGATCTCCGGGAAGCGAATGTTCGGGAAAGATTCAAGGATGCAGCACCTTCTGCAATAAGCAATGCAACATGCGTCTGAACCCCTCACTAGTGGACCCCGCATGCAGGCGGATAACGACCCCTGCCCTACACGTAAACTAAAATAGAGTTTTCACTATTCCGCAGCTACAGCCAATCTCACGTCTATGCTCTCCCGAAGCTATTCTATGCGCGTAAATGCAGGTTGTAATGCCATGGATCGGCACCCTTGCAATATTTACGGCAAAATTTACGAGTAATTGCACCCGCCTCCATAGCTGAGAGGACCGATGAATGACTTGATTTCAAACAAGGATAGGTCTAGTTTCTCACTAAGATCCGAAAGGAGAAATATTTCGGTTAGGCTGACCGGCTTCTCTCTTTCTTCAAATGTATGCTTATTCCAAATTACACCGCCGCACTGGCCATGGTTACTGTCCGTTCAGGTGGGGTGCGATAGACCTATCATCCCTTTACACAAGTGACACTAAATTTCTCTAGCACTTACTGATGGGCAGGAATCCATAGCTCGGACCGATATTTTAACCAAGACAAGCGTTCCGGGAAAGGCACTAATAAGGTACAAAGTTGAAAGGGTAAATCCTTCCGAAGAATCAAGCTAATGGACCGGGAACTATACGTTTCATTCCAATGAGCTCCGTTCTCGAGACTCAATGTAACCATTGGCGAATATTCCCATCAATGCATGCATGTCGGAGGCACAAAGGACGTATCCTCGAATGCTCGGTCTGAAAACCAGCGGTTAGCTTGCGTTAGCTGTATCCATGTAGACCATATGTCAGGTTTCATGTAAAGCAATGGACATATGTCCCGCAGCTTCGGTAAGTGCAAGGCGAAGGCAGTACAGAGTAGGTGAGCCGAGGTCTGAGTGGTAGCTTCGTCAGCTCAGCAATGGTAGTAGCGCGTAGGGTATCAAACGGTGTCCCACGTTCACTCTCCAAAGAATTTATCCTCAGTACGAAGGAGAACGTTGAGCTTCAAAAATCCAAAATCCTCATGTGAGCCTTGATCTTTTGCCATTACTTCAAAAGCTGACATGGCAACAGCTTCTTCCATAGCAATGGACTGCCATGAGAAACCCTATATAGAGGAAAGAGACGATGACTCGGACGTTTCTCTACTTCGAGGAAGTGAAGATGGACAATCACCTAAACGTTCTCCCCAAAAGCCATACGTTACAATTTTAAAGTATGTACTGGCAGCCTTTATTGGAGGTCTTGCTGCTTCAACCATCTGGGCCGCTTTCTGGCCTCTTCGCTCCTGTCCTGTTCCTCTATCAACAGCAGAACCAGAAAACGAAGTTTCACCAGTACTTCAATGCGGCAGCACTCCAGCAGAAGCTCGTGCCAATGGCTGCAAACTCCAAACCTGGAGCTACACATGGGTTCCTGAGCCATGTTTCGATCCTGAGTTGGCGGAGGAGTTTATTGCAATTCATGAGAAAGACGACCTGCCATACTACGCTGACAGGAATGGCACTGAAGTTGTGGATTTCGATACTGTGTATACAGGCGAGCTGGAAGTTCTTTACACGGTGTGGGGATCGCATTTTTGGCATTGCGCATTTTTGATGAGGAAATTCTACCGGGGACAGGCGGGATTGACTGTGGCGAGTTTAGATTATGAGCATGTTGAGCATTGTCAAATGTGGTTGACTGACCCATTTCGGTATGACTGGAGGCGGGTCAATACAAAGGCTGTGTTGTATTATGGTAGCTGTGATGCCAATGGCTTTGAAATTTTCGCGGGAGAGAACTTTGAGACCATAGAACAAGAATGAGAAATAACATGATTGATTCAGATCCGCATTTGAACCAATTTCAACTTTTGTGTCTATGAAAACACGTGCCATCGTATATAACTTGACTTTGAAATTCTCACCGATGTTCCGATGGCATGGCTTAGATAAGAATTGTCAACATATCTATACCTATTTCTAGACTCGGCTGTAGAATCAAAGCTGAATTTTTCTTTCTTTGTTTCTTGGGTTTCGAAAAATACTTGGGGTAGTTGTTGATTCTACGGGTTTGTGCTGGTGCCACTCCAAGCTTATAATATGAATAGCTCACATCACACTTTCTTATAGGTAAGAATTGCCCATAGTAAAGTCACTTAAGAACGAAAGGTGGTCTGCGAGGTTCATCTCAAAAACTCAATTCAAGTACCTAAAGAATGTAACCGAGCATCTTGACTAACTACCTGAGCTGCCTTTCCATTCTTCCTCCATTTCTCCCATTCCATCCCGGATTCCCATGGAGCAAATCCGTTGAAGCTTCTTCTTCTTCTTGGAGTGTCAGCTCCAGTTTCGGTACTAGGGGAATTATTTCTACTTACAACTCCAATTTTCACTTGGACTCGACAATGTCTTCTTCAATGACTGGGTAAGCAGCCGTGGAATCGGTTCCCCTCTTCTCCTTGGTCTCGACGATGTCCTCTTCGATCACGGGATAAGCGGCGGTCGAGTCTGTCCCTCTCTTCTCTTTCGTCTCAACGATGTCTTCTTCGATGACAGGGTACGCGGCTGTGGAATCCGCTCCTCTCTTTCCTTTGCTTTCCACAATGTCTTCTTCAATGACGGGATAAGCTGCGGTAGAATCCGTGCCTCTCTTCTTGGACTCAACAATGTCTTCTTCGATCACGGGGTAAGCTGCGGTGGAATCCGTGCCCCGCTTGATCTTGGCTTCAACAATATCTTCTTCAATGACAGGATATGCGGCTGTCGAGTCTGTTCCCCTGGCGCGAATGACACCTGCCGAAGCGTAGGCGACAATAGTAGCACCGATGAAGAATAGAGAGGCTCTCATTTTGGATGAAGGTGAGATACAGTGAAAGGGTTGAAAGCTTCTGAGGTTTCTTGTGAGAGGGTTGAGAATGAAGGGAACTCAAGACTCTGGAGTGATAAATGAGTAGGTGGCTTGATTTTGTGAAATGAAACAGTCGAGGAACTCACTTAGCACTATTCGGTTTAGTAGACAAGTCCAAGAAAACCTTGACCGCTACCTGTGAGTAAGCTGCATATCAACGGGTACACGTAGATTGTCATTCAAATATCCAATGAAGCGTGCAATACATGATGCAAACGCTTGCTTAGAAGAACTAGGTATTCTGATCCACCTTACCATAGCTCCGGATGAAGAGTGGAGAGCCGGAAGCATGTTCTCGTGAGCTTGAATAGGAAGGTTCCATGAGCTCTGCCGCTGCCTTGATCATGCTGAGGGGTCAAGAAATGATATTCCCATCAGTAAACTTGCAGATATCTCGACCAGGGTACAAGATGCCTCTTGTTCAGACCGACTAGCACAGACCCCGGATTAGAAGCTAAAATGAATATTGTTGTCGGCAAGTGCCAAGCATTTTAGGGAAACTGCGCCGACATATAAGCTTTGTGGTAGCGAGCGGCGAGGCTTATACAAGGCACAGATGAGCGAGCGCGCAAATCATGGTTCGCAGCGCTATTTCTGCATGGAGTCTCTCAGACACATCATCTGCACATACCGAGTGAGCTCTTTCAATGGTAAGCAGCCCTGTGTTCTACCGCAGAAGAGGGGTCCTCTGCCCCCAGGTGCGTATTCGCTTAGTCGAAGATCGGACTTTGATAGGCATTTCATGTTTTGGGATCTTCCCGATTTTCCCACTACGCCCTGAAGAATTTGTAGCTCCCTAGGTGCAGGAAGGATTCTGGCTTAAGTCGGGATCGACAGCAAGGATATTGTGACTAGTTGACTTCGATTGGGCAAATACAAGGCCGTGAGATCTTGGCAGACAAAGTTAAGCGAGTATACGAAATGCGAGATTTAGTCGCTTACCCAACTATAATACAGGCCCGTGTGAGCTTATGTGTTGCGGGGCACTTGCGGGGCACTCGATAAGCTGTATAGGGAAGGGTGGGGCAGACTCCACTTCCATGTCAAGAATTACCACTGTTGTAAAACTTTGCCGGGTAATTATTTTTAGTGTAAAATTGGAGTGATTGTGTCCCCCTGACTTTTGTTCGTGATCTACCCGCTTCGCACGGGCTACTTCTTCCCAGAAACACGATTACATAGCACGGAAGTTCAAGGATACTCAGTAAAAGATTCCATTTCAAGGTTCACTGAGATATGTAGTCTCTCGCTCAAAGTCCATCACCACATGATACAACCCAAGGCATACCAAATCCCAAGTCTTCAAAAGAAAGAATCACGAGTGAAAATTTCTGTAGTATGATCAAAGCTAGAATCCGTGAACAATCATGATCTTAAAATCAAGTCCCATGATATGCCGATCTTTAAATTTACTTCAACTTCTCACACCAATTCCAATGGCATGACGCCAAGAGGATTGCGGCGACAGAAGGGTCTTCCAGCATGAGCAATCGAGGCCACTTCCGAAACAGTGGGATCAGCCCAAGTAAGCAAGTTCTTTGTGCAGTGGACAGTGTGGTCCTCTTCCTATGCAATGAATTAGCACTATAAGATTCCAAAGCTGAAATGCGAGTAACTTACCATCAAATCATCATCCAGAGGCAGATTGTTAAGTAGAGAGTGGTGCATCTTTCTCCAAAGATACAGACAGTGGATCTTATGGAAATTATAGAGAGGATAAAGGAGTTCGAACTCCCCATGTTGAGCAATCTCAGCTGGAACTTCGATCGTATGTTCAAAGTCCGAAAACCAAGTGAAGTTGGTTCCCGGCTCCATCATCATCGCATCAAACGATTCCTTGTCGAAGCATTCCGGAGCGTACCACCGTGAAGCCATCTTATCGTAGATGCAACCCAGAGCCTTTGCTTCTTGCCACGAATCACCGCATTGCGTGCCTTCGATGAGTTCGCCGTTGACGACCTTGGTGGCATAGTAGCCGTCCCTTGAAGCAACAGGATGCTTCTTGGGGAACATGGAGGATTTGAAGGCCATTGGCAGGACGACTCCGAAAGCGAGTCCGCCTACGAATGCCAGAAGGGTCCTGAGGCTGAAGGTTTTTCGTTTCTTTGGGGTGAGGATCTCCTCGTCGGTGCTCTCATTGTCGAATTCTTTGTCTTCGACGGTCTTGTATTCCAATCCGGAATACTTGAACCAAGGTGCCATGATTGATGATGTGAATTTGGATAGGTGTTGTAACGATTTGGTGTTGTGGGAAAAGTCGTTGAGGTGGGAAGCTCAGAGTATCCGAAAGATATGAGGGAGGATGGAAGTGAAACTTGAGGTTGGAAAGTTCTCGATTAGGCATAATTCCCGAGGCAAAGAAAGGTAAAATGAGCAAGGGTTTAAATACTACGCCCCTCTGCCAAGTCTTTACTGGGAGCGTCAGCAATGACTTAGCTGCAGCTTATACCGAGCTAGCTCCTAGAATCCGGTTCGGGTTGGATACTACATTGGGCTCGCAGTAGTTGCGGACGTAACTGCTAGTAGAGCGGACGAACTATGTCTCAGCAGGGAGCACATAAGCCCTTGGCATTTGAATTGAGGGAATTTTTGAGCTGTCATGTGAGATCGGAAGGGGAGCTGTTGGTTGGTTGGTTGTTTCAATGCCATCTTTTTCATCTCAGAGGAAAGTCCTCGGGAACGAGGGAGATTTAGTGACATGATTACACGGAAAGAGAAGCTTCATTTTCTAAAGTTTGGCTTGGTGCAATCCCTTTAATTACCAATTGGATCCCTTCTCTCTATTCAACAATCCATGTCCAATACAGTAATGTGATCAAATTGCTGATATGTCTGCTTCACAAAGATCGAAAAAAAAATCATCAATTCTCATATCCATGCTCCCCAAATTCGAATTCCCCATAGAAGCTATCCAAATCTAGATAAACCGAGAGATCACCTGACTTCAAGTCAGTTCTCCGTGTTCGTGTCAAACCTAACGCCAGATACGGTGCCCATACCATAAGGGACTTTGCGACCCCATACATCTCCACAGTGCAGGATATGTTCCTCTGAATCGGATCTAGGGTCTAGGATCTTGCCGTTGAAACGGAAACGGTGTTCCTTTCTCCAGTAAAACAAGCAGTGAACCTCGTGCCAGCTGTAGTCCATGTGGAAACGGGCATCTGGTGTGTCTCCCATCCATTGAATCTCTTCTGGAGTAATTGGGATCGTGCGCGCTTTGTCTTTCCAATATAACCACTGTAGATATATCAGTCATGGGTACTTTAAAGTGTGGTGTGCGAGGACTTACAGTTCCGTTAGGTCCATCTCCCGAACGGTCAAACTCAGCAGTCAAATCATCGTCTCGACAATGCTCTGGCAACCATGCAGCAGCGAGAGAGTCGTACTTGCAACCCATAGCGATTGCTTCAGTAGAAGACTTCCCGCAATAACATCCGTGATGAACAGGAGGATTCAAGAAAGGAATCTTCCTGACGACGGTGTTGAAGATGTTGATGAAACCCCAGATTGCTAGCAAGGTGACAACTGAGACCTTGATCATCTTCAACACTCTGGCAATCCTTGTACGAGATTGAGCCTTGAGGACATCATTGTATTCAGCTCGCTCAAAGGACCCTTCTGAGCCACTTTCGACTTCATCTGGGCCGAGCTCAACTCTGCAAATGCTTTAGCAAGTTGGTTTCGATGAAGAATGATGATACAGACTTTCGATAATCACCGTACATATCTACTGCCTTTCGTGACAAATCTTTCGTGGCAGATCGAAAGATGAAAGTTTATCTGTGGGGAGCTTGTTTGGCCTTGTTTGGTTCTGTATGAATGAAGGATGGCAATGCAATGAAAGGAGACAGCTCTTGGAACATACGAGTGATGGACTGACTAGTACCTTTTCGGAAGAAGACTGGATTACATTGTAAACTCAGAATTATGGTAAATTCGTAAGCCAGGTCGATTATAGTAAACTAGTGTAGTCAAAAGCTTCGACCCTGACCGCTCGTGGGATCCCCGCCGCTAGACAATCTTGCATGGAACCATGGGAAAATGTTTCAAGGATAGAAGGTCAATGCAGCTTTCCCTCGGCCCGATCTAAGAAGTCTGCCGAGAGCTTATCAAAGTTGACCCCGCAGCTGCATGGGAAGGCTGACTGCATTGGTGGGATTTTTGGCTGCTGAACACGACGCATCCACAAGCCGTGCCGCACACGCCTTCCGCAGGCGGGCGTCGTGGTTCGTGAACCTAAAATTCATGGCGGAATATTCAGGAAGGTGTCGTGAGAATGCGATTAGGTGAGCCCAACGACTAGTTGACTTACTACTTGGCAAGTGAGCGCTTCCTCGTTTTGTACTGAGAGCCTGAGGGAAACCACCGGGCCCAACTTCCATGACACTGTCTATCGTGGGTTTCAATGCCATCACCAACTCATTATTTTTGAACTTCACGGACGCTGAATCGCGTCCTCCTTTACACGCATAATAACATCGACCATGGAGAAAGATGAAGAAGAAGCACCATTTTTGCCCAGGTCCAGCTCAAGCGACGATGCTCTCACAACAGAAACGCTCCGCGATCAATCTTTTTACATGCGAAGAATATGGTGGGCAACAATAAGCTCGATATTGGCTGGAGCGACACTTGCCTCACTCCTCTGGCTGATAGCTTGGATACATCACTTTGAAGTCGATGCTGAGCCTTTTCTTCCTCCTTCCATGACAACGACCAGCTGCGGATGGACGTACGACATGGCTGTCGCCAACAACTGCAAGTTCCAACTATGGTCGTACAGTTGGGTGCCTCCTGACTGCTTCGATGAAAAGCTCAACGACGATTTCCTGTCCTTGCACGAAGAGGAGGGTTGGGGATATTATAGCAGCGGGGTAGAGGTGCCATTAGAGTCTGTGCTGTTAGGAAACCGGAATGACTTAATGTCCACTTGGGGACAGCACTTTTGGCATTGCGCCTTCTACCAGAGAAAGTTCTTTCGCGTGGTAGAAGATAATGGAGGGGAGAGGACATCAGTTTTGAAGATGACGAATCGTGACTTGGAGGAGCATCATGGAATACACTGCCAAGAATGGCTCTCGAATCCAAAGAGGTACCCATGGGATAAGGTCAATATCAACTTGACAGTGGGTTATCATTTTTGTTCATAGCAGTAGCAATAGAGCACTCAAGGCATGCAAACAGAACAGAACGTACTCCAAAACATGAAACACTGTAATGCGCAGGAACATCTCAAACGAAAGCTCACCTTATTCTCCTTCCACATCATGGGCCGTGTTTTCTACCTTAAAACAATACAGCCGTTCACTCAATTACTCACAAGCTGCCCAATGGTGGTATTACCTAGGTAGGTATGCTCCCCAAGTCGCTTTCACGTGACTGAAAGCTGCTGAAGGATTCGCTCCTTTATCTCTACAAATAGAGCATCAACATCCCGAGTCGAGTCGACCAATATGATATCCTTCTCTTCCTCCAGGGGCTCTTGAATATCCTCAATCTTTTCTCCCATGATCCTTTCAGCCAGTTCGGGTTCTTCTGCACCCAGCGTCCTTCCAGACAAGGTCTCTTTCGTAATGTTTAAGATAACGAATATGGATCTGATGGAGTGCGCCATCATGACATCTCGAATAGCATCTCGTGCTGGTTTGCGCATCGCATAGCAAGATATGAGCGCCGTACACTCTGCCCCCAATCTCCTGGGAGCTGTTGTCGTCTTTCCTGGAGCTTCGACCTCTCCTTCGCCATCAGACTCATATCCATCCGATAAGAAGCCAATCCGTCGCAACTTAGAGTACCAGATCCGTCCAAAGACTTCTCCGTAGTTGAGGCCTCGCTTTGCTTGAGAACGAGCTCCGAACGTTGCTGAGTTGTGTACCATCTCAGCTTTCAACCACGGGCAGCCTAACGAATTAGATAAGGACACTGCGAGGGTCTCTTTGCCGGTGACATGAGTGCCGGATAGAAGCACAACATAGGAGGAGTGGGGATCTTGTTCTGGTGATTCAGACATTACTCATGTCATCAGGGAAGGACAAACAATTTCAACGTCTGAGTACGAAATGTGAGGATTCGTCAATTGTTGCCGCGAAATCCTGGATTGAGTACAGGAGGAAGTGAAGTTATCATTCCTCAAGGTAATGATGTTGGACTCGACTAAACAAGTGAAGAACCGAAGATGATTAAACAAGTTTCATATACAGCCTCCCGCACAGCCACTCTTCAGCCACCAGGCGTATGTAATTGAGCACCACGTGAAAGGTCACATGGTACCATACCTATCTCAAAAGTTTCCGTCTGGAGGTCCACCTTTCTCGAACATGGTTATAGCCAAAGGAAATAAGAATATAACGAATATCTACATTCTCTTCAATTCAAACATCTCTACATCGATGAATTTTGCATCTCACAAGTTCAAGGTCGTGACTGTGCCCCGCTCTTCCCCGATAGCCGACACGGGAGATCTGTACCCCGCCATTTCCATCGTCATTGTCGACCATTCATCCAAGTCCCTCGTGGTCCAGCGGTCACATCCCATTTACCCTCTCGGGCTGATATAGAACGAGGAACACGCGATAGTTTGTCCGTAACCCTATACGACCAAGTGTCGGCCTTATTATTAATAAATGATCTGCAAGGTACATGATCTTTTTTTCTTGTTGTCTGCTACATATAAATTACCCCGCCGCCATGCTTCCTCGTCGGCGCGGAGCCTCCAGACACTTCTCTGTGCGACGAAATGCGATTGATGATGATGGCTAGAAGGATGTTTGATCTCCTGGCGTTGGCCAGTTTCTCCAATTCGTTTGGATATGCCTGGGGAGGTTCGGACGCCATTGTGGTGAGTGGGAGTCCACCATCAAATACCAGCGCACCCATCCCGGAAGCCTTTGTCAGCTTCTCAATTGAGTTTGCCTACTTCCCCGATTATGCTGGTACGACTTCAATTGCTCTGCCTCATTTGTCTCAATTCTGACGATTATCAGGAAACTCATCGTCGCCAAATACATTCTCAAACAATCTCCTGAACAATCTGGGAGCTCTCACTGGGACGAAACCATATATCAGAGTTGGGGGCAACACGCAAGATTATGCTCTGTACAATGCAAGCTTGAAGGAGGCGATGAATGGGACCATCAATCCCGCGAGATCTGCAGACTACCCGACGACAATCTACATTGGACCGTCGTACTTTGATTCCTACAATACGTGGCCAGGCACGAAATTCATTCATGGATTTAATCTAGGGCTTGGGGGAAACAACACCGCTGGTTGGGAGACATTGCTCGAGACTGTCACACTCGCATGTAAAGCGCTTGGTACAGAGAAGTTGCTGTGGTGGGAATATGGAAACGAGCCAGATCTCTATTCAACATCCGCTCAAGGACCGGTCCGACCTGCATCATGGAATGAAGCGGAGTACGTCGCTCAATGGCTGAACGGTACCCGTGCAATCAAAGATCAGCTCGCTATAGCATGTCCTGAATTGACCACGAACGACACATACGGCTACATTGCGCCATCGTTTGCGGGGACCAACAATCACCTCAAATATTGGACGACGTGGCAAGACGGGTTAAATACGGACCACGACATCAAGCTCATTTCATCTCATAAGTAAGTCGTCTCCTTCGTGGATCAGCTCAAGTCTCACAACCACAGTTATATCGGCGGGGCAACACAACCGGGTGTCACTCTCCAAGGCACACTCATGAACCACACCTCAACAGTCCACTCAATCAGCACCCAAGTCAACGAATCGAACTATCTCTCTTCATACGGAATCCCTTTCATCCTTGGCGAAACCAACAGTCTGTACAACGAAGGGGCACCGGGCCTCTCGAACTCCTTCGGAGCCGCGCTCTGGGGCATCGATTTCAACCTCTGGTGTGCATCTGTCGGTATCCGACGCACACACATGCACATGGGCACCGACTACCGCTATGCCAGCTGGCAGCCAATCCAGACGAACAAGACGGCCATTGGGACGAAGCCGCCTTATTATGGGAACATAGTCGTTGCTGCGATGATGGGCAATTTGGTTGAGAACTCCGTTCAGATCGCAAATATTCCTTTGGAGAATGAGCGAGAAGCTGCGTATGCTGCTTATGAGAAAGGGACGTTGGCTAGGATTGCGGTTGTGAATATGAGGCAGTATAATTATACCGTGAATGGGACCAGTGATGTGTTGAATACGGTGCCGAGACCGCAGCAGGAGTACACTTTCAAGATTCCGGATTATTGTTCGAGAACGGTTTCTGTGCAAAGATTGTATGCGAATGGAAGTGATGCGATCAGTGGAATCAGCTGGGATGGGACGAGTTATAATTGGGAGCTGGATGAGGGGAAGCCTGTGAGGTTAGACAACGTAACTATTGGCGAGGAGACAAGGGCAGCGGGAGAATTTGTCAAAATTCAGGTACCAGACTCGACAGCTGTAATTCTTAATTTTGGGAAGCAAGGAAGCTGGTAGAATCCAGACACAAATTGTTAATGAAATTGTAATTGATGCCTCCCTTCTGATCTCGAAAGTCCTTCACAACGTAACGACAATCTTCTTAGCTGAAACGCCCTTCTTCTGAACCTCGAATGCCTCCTGGATCTTCTCCAACCCATTCCCGACAACCACCGCCTCAGGCATACAAAGAAACTTCCTCTCCTTCAGTGCTCTTGGCAAATACTCCCCATAGATCATTTTCCCCACCTCGTTAGTCTTGAACTGTTCTCCAGTCACAAACTTAGCCTCCACGCCCTCGGGAGCCAACTCAGCAGGACCATGCATAGCCATCGCGGCAAACTTCCTTCCCTCACTCCTCTTCACAATCTCCAAGCATGCTTCTCCGGCCGAGAACCCATTGCGATCAGATGTCGGGGCACCAATGGCATAAGCGCCCGCTATCGTCTTGCCCTTCAAGGCTGCAACAATCTCTTCCACAGCCGTAGCACTATTATGATCAAAGACCATCTTCGCCCCCAACTTCTTAACCATCTCAAAATTCTTCGGCGAAGCAGTAGAAAACACTTCATACCCCGCCGCCACAGCAAGTTGCACCGCATTGCATCCCACGCTCGTACTCCCACCCCAAATCATGACCGTCTTCCCCTGCTCCCTCGGCTCAAAAGAAGGGAATTCCAACCCCAAAAACCTCTTCTCAAACAGTCCACACGCCGCAGTCGCCAAACAAAGCGGCAGAACAGCGGCCTCCTCGTACGGAATCTCATCCGGAATCTTACACACCATATTCTGCTGCATCACCACATATTCCTGATACGCGCCCTCGACGGGATTGTTATGCTGCCACGCCAAACATTGGCCGACGACGCGGTCGCCGACCTTCAAGTTCTCGACGCCGGGGCCGAGCTCGACGATTTCGCCCGAGATGTCGGAGCCTAGGATGAAGGGGAGTTTGAGCCAGGGGAAGACGACGGCGCCGCGGAAGGGGATGGCGGCGTCGACGGGGTTGATGGATACGGCGTGGGCGCGGACGACGATTTGGTTGGTAGAGGGGAAGGTGTAGGGTGCTTCTTTGACGACGAGGGATGGGTTTTCGTAGGTTAGGAGCCAGGCTGCTTTGTTGGTTGGTGGCATTTTGAGGGAGGTTTGAAGTGTTGTTTTTGAGTGATGGTTTCGAAGGATATGAGGCTGCAGGCGAGGAAGTTGGAGAGTCGAATCGAGTTTATATGTGAGGAAGTGTGACGAAGACTGACGTTGAGTACAAAGGATTAATTTCATACTACCCATAAACCGTATAGCTAAATCCGTTATTTAGAATTAAGTCCGTTCTGCATACATCTCGAGATCTAAGGTGTGTTATTGTGTATTCCGACATGCTAAGAGAGAAGTCCGGTGTGAAGTTGTGAATACGACTGGGGGTTAGTGTGAAGCCATCGGCCAATATTATTGGTTGGCCCATCGAAAGTGGGTCAGCTCGAGAAGCGTAGGGTGAGGTAACTCGAGCTCTTCTCCGGCTTAACTCTATGAATCCATTGATGAAACACACTTTGCAGCTCTCTGGAATCATGTGCTCGACAAGGAGCTGGCCTCTAAAGTGTTCTCCTTGGATTTAAGTCAATTGCTTTCAGAAAGTGTCCATAGAGACGGCAGAAAACTTGACTTGCATTTTCTTCTTGCGCAAAGTACAACTTATGCCTCAGAACTCTGAGCATCAGCTCCCATCGCATCCTTCCTATCTTGCAGCTCTCTCTCAGCCTTTGTCACGTAAGGTGGGATAGATTTCAGAACAACCGGTATCAAGACAGCAGTGACTGCGGCAAAACCCAGACACCCCGCAGTGACAGCCCATCCAAACGTATAATGAGGAGCTGTAGAACTCGGCCAGAGTCGACTTCCGAAAACCGACGACAGATTAGCAACCGAATTGACCAGCGCAAGGCAGACTGCTCTCTTCTCGGCTGGGATGTTGATGATTTCGCTCATCCATGCAAAGACGAGGGGAATCGAAGTCCAGATCCCCGACACCACAAAGCAGAGCATGATATAACGCACTATGGGATTGGTGACGATGACACAGACCACAGCTGCGCTACATGCCAGAGCCAAAGAAATTGTGACATGCCACCTGCGTTCTTGGAGACGATCTGCCGAGACAGCTGCGATATTGAGGAAGATTGCAGCGATGATGTATATCGGGATTGTCATGTATTGAGCTGCGACTGTTTCGTACCCCAATGCCACAGTGATCGTTGGAATGAAGAACTGGATTGTCGCCGCACCAATGATGCAAACACAAATGAACATAAACAAGAATGTTCGATAATCAGACACAGTTGCTACAAATGCCTGCCAGTGGTTGAGCCTGTTCCCGTCATGATGAGAGCTAGATTCCACGCCTGCTGCCAGGAGTCTGACAGTAGTCAGTTGACGCTCTTCCAGTGACAGAGTAGGTGATGTTGATGGGAAGTCAAATAGGATGAACTTGGCGACGATGGCAACACATACTGTGGCTACTCCTTCGATGATGAAAAGCCAGCGCCAGGAAGAAATTCCGTGGAAGTCAGCTATCTTCTGAGTGATTGCACCAGCTAGCAGTCCACCGAAGGCGCCTGCGAGAACTGCGGCGCTGAAGAAGATTGCGAATCGTTTCCCAATTTCGGCGGGTTTGTACCAGCAATAAAGTAAATATAATACTCCTGGGAAGAATCCAGCTTCGATGCATCCAGGACGAACCGGAAAGCGACCAATTCCCTGTAGGTATGGATACCAGCCATGGCAACTAAGTTCAGAGTCAGTGATGTCTGAAGGACTTTAAGGAGCTGAAGGGTGAAAGTAGTGGGTTTTCTGGCATGGCGTGAAGGAGATAGTGACGGCACTTCCAAGAAGAATATCTGAGCATACCACTGAGAGCACCCCAAACCAACATGATAGCTGGGAGAAATATCGAAGGACGGGACCTCCATCATCAAATAACCAACAAAGAACACGCTGAGCGCCCATGCAAACTGCGAGTCATCGAGACCCAGATCCCCGGGCATACCGGCAATCTTTGCATTGCCGATGTTCGTCCTGTCCACAAAATTCAGAATATACATAACCCAGATAATCGGCATGAGTCGTAGATCGATCTTCCGCAGAAGTTTCTTCTCCTCGTCGGTCTCGGGGATGTCTTTCTGAAGTGCTTCTTGGATGTTGACATCTCCCCCAAATACTGAGTTTTTGGGTGATGCATTTTCCAGCAGCAGAGTGCGTTCGTCCGTCATCGTGCGAAGTCAAGGCGAAGCTAGTATCCCGGGATCGATCTACCTAATCTTGAGAAGAAGGATTTAGACGGAGAAGTAGTCGTTATCTGCATAAATTCGATGTCGCGGTGAGAATAGGCAACTGAGACAGCGGCCCCCACGCTTTGACCCACAGTGATGCCGGGTAGCTAGCTCTGAAGGACAAACTCTCCAAGCCTGAAGGAAATTATGAAATCAATAGATGGTAGTTCTTCAAGCTGCTCCGAGTGACAGCGTAACAGGAGTTAGAAAGGACTGCGTAGAAAGACGCGATGGTCGGCCAATCCAGTTCACACCGTGATGTCTCACTCGTTGTCTTTCGCGATGGCGCGCGTGATGTCCACTTCTCAGTCAGATCCTGCGATCATTCTTGAATGGCAGCAGAGAGCACATCAAAGAATCCGAATGGGAAGTACTCGTCATAACTGATCATATCGCCATACGGAGCCACGGGATCGAAGTCGGCTGCGTTGATTCCTACTGATGGGGCTTCGTAGTTGAGACTGCTCTCCTGTGCTACACGAGAATCCTCAAGGCCACCACTCCTCTGAGCAGCTGTGAATCGATGCAGCATCTTACCCACGCCAGTCGCAATATGATACGCAAGATGCCGTTTACTAGCTTTTGCATTTCGGAGAAGCTCCATTACTCTGCTCATCAAGTCTTGGATTTGGACCAACTCCATACCAAGCTGAGCGCCCCATTTTTGGTGGACCTTGAGCATAAACACGGTTGCGTAGGTAATCATTGTATGTACGTATAAAGGTACCCCTACGATAGCGTTCGTGATGTCAGGTTCTTCGAGCGTCAACCTGAGAATCATAACAGCCGATGAGACGGCAATGCTGGCAAGCTCACAACGACCAGGAGACAGGATCATTATGGCCGGGCTGAGACCTCTGAGTGCTAGCGAATTGAGTTGAAGTTTTGCATAATGGCAATGGAGATCAACGCCTTTGGCAGGATATGATCCAATATAGCGATGAGGCGCCAGCCGCTGTTGCCAATCCAGGCGGTACTGATCTAGATGCTGATTGAAATTCTTGACACGAGTGAAGTCTTCCTCTGTCAATTGCTCTTCGATATCTGGTCCAAACGTATTGTAGATGTCGGTGAGAATGATGAAAATTGCGACTTGACTATGGAGTCTCTCATCGGCTTGGGTCACCTGGGGCAGCTGCAAAAGTCTGACATGATTGAGAACAATCTTGCTTGCGTGAATGACAGGTGGTCTGCCATAAGCAATGCTGAAGTGATGATCGCAAACGTATAAGAGGAGCCAGAGTCTTGCGCCTTCGATATGTTCGGCTGATCCTTTCATAGCTTTTGAATAGCTCTGATGCAGGTTGAGTTCTGTAGCAATACGAACAGCATGACCTGAAAGCTTCCCTACAAGATCTGTTAGCACTGCACCCTGTGGCATGGTTCGTGGATATACAGCTGAGATCACTTAGCCAGAATGCTCCTATGGTCAACCCTCGAATTCCATCCATTGTGTGGTAGCGGTCGAGCATGCTATCACATATGAGACCCACAAACTCGGCGTAACATACATCGAACACAGCTTCCATTCCAGGAACATGGAGGGCAGATACTGTTAAGATGGCTGCTAGCAGCAGCGAGGAAGAACAGCGTACTTCCATCAGTCCAGGATGAACCAGTGCAATGCCACCCCAGAGGTAGGCATTGAGATACTTTGAAAAATACTCGAAGAGCTGCTCTGCATCTTCAAGGGACACCTTCCCTGACGATATGAAGTCACCTTCACCGGGGGTATATCGCTGACGGAGTCTGCTCTGAGGTCTGCTCCTCAAATTCCGGAGTTTGGTGACTTCATAAAGACTTCCCATTGGGTCTGTGACAATCGTGCTCGAGTGCGCCTCATCCTGTTCAGGTTCTTGGGAGTTTTCACGAGTCATTGCCATCGCGGCTGGAACTCGTCGGCTGGGCATAGCATTTGAAGCACTTTCTACTTCCGAAGCAAATCGGACAATGGGTGGTGCTGGCCGTTTATCTCTTGGTGAGGCGGGAAAACTCTGGCGGGATGGACGATTGAAGGTCTCCATCGCGGGGAGATTGAGAACTTTGAGAATTTCTGAGACAGCTTCTCGAGTTGTTGAGGCATCGTTCTCAATATCTCTCTTCCATCTGGTCGAGATTAACAGCTTTCACAAGATACAATGCTCCACGGAGGTTCTCACTGAGCTTCATCCTTAAGAAGAGACTGAAGGTTCTTATTCAAGACACACTGGAGACCTTTCTTCGCACATCGAGTACAGATATCTCCTCTTGGCCCAAGGTCACATTTGATCTTTCTTTTTTGGCATTCTGTACCTGCGGGATTCGTCAGCCCACGATCCACGTTGGCGCGCGAGTGGGGTCGCTTCAAAAACTCACATGCAGTCACCGTTTTTGACACCTTTGGATCTCTCATTCCGGGGGAGCTATCGTGACCATTTTGGAGATCTGATGATGAACTCTGGAAGGCCTCCAATGGGCGTTTTGTCCCTGCTCGCGACATCGCGTTCTGGTTTGAAAATCTTGCTCGGTCGCGTCACCGAGGAGGGCATGACTGGGCTGTTAAGTTGTCACTCCAAATATCATCAAATCCTAAAGACGAAGATCTCATACTCGGCTGTGATTGGATATTCAAATAGTTGAAAGGAGTTGTGGGCTGATAAATATCACTGTGCTTGAAAATGTCGCGAGGAGAAGTCGAGGTTCAGCGTGCACTAAAGTTTTAATCAGGCCTTGCGGTCCAGCCGATGGAACTTTAACCTTACACCTTGCCGACTTCAAACAAAAATTAGTCGCGAGACATCCATATGACAAAGGTAATCTTATTTTGCCGACCGGAGAGTATGCCATGATAAATCGTATTTTCTACAAGTTCTGCTCACTACGTTGCTCAAGACCAAGGCGGATTTAACATATCATTACATGCTTCCTCCTCCTTAAGTCACTTTCTAGAGTGAAGCAAAGTCAGGAAGAAGATGGCGATAAATTGAAAAGATGTCAATCCCTAAGTTACACAAATAATTCCTCAGTGTTAAGCGCGTTCGGCGCATTCAGCGCATTCAGCGCACCAGCTCCACTACCTGAACCCTTCTGATACAGGTGCGGGGTAAAACAATTTACCCCTCCCCATTCTCTACTCCATCATCTCAGGTTAAAACAAAGCAAAAATACTCACCATCCGAATTCCGTCTTCCTGATAATACCAGCAGGTCCAAAACTAGAACTTGTCAGCAAATCACGACAGCACTTACAGGAGGAAATCTCACCCCCACTTCCGACCGTGAAATTCGTAGTACCTAATAAAATCATCGAATTCATCATCAGTAATCGATGATGAAGTCCAACCATTTAATTTCATGATTTTCCGGAGCGCAATCAGGAGCACACGCTTGTCGGCGTCATATTGACCTGGTTCATAGACGTTGCCAGTACCAAGGGCAGTCATGCATCCCTTGAAAGGTTTTAGCATGGTTCTGAATCGAACTGCTGCTGGCGAGTCGCCAGAAGATGGCGGACACATTTTGATAGGAGGCGGTACAATTGGCCACCCATTGGCTACACGTACGACTGTGCCTTGTGTAGGTGTAGGTGGAAAGAGATACTCTTTCCATCTATCGAAAGTTAGCTTCAATTTGAGTTCCAGGTAAATGGCCTTGCCTGAATAAGACGTTTTCTTTCGTGCAACGTTGTAAAAATCCTCGCCATTCGCGGGGTGTCGGGCTTATAAACCCCTCTCGGACAATGTACCAGTACAATTGATGCTCCGCGATCGTGAAATGGAGCGTGTCTAAAGCAAGCTCCTGACGACGTGAGAACAGAAATTGTACTATCAGGTCGAATCTAGGGCATAGGGGTGTGAAAATTGGTTCGAGGTATGGAGCAGCGTTTGGTCTCGAATAGCTTTGAGTGCCAGAAGCTCTGGCGGCGTTGAGGCGGGCTGTTCGATATGTGCGTTGTGCTGCAGTGCGTTGCATGGCAGATTGAATCCTTCTCGTTGTTGCATTTCTTCGGGTCTCAACTAGGACAGCCGTCTTTTGCGCAACGGTCATAGAGTCGTCCATCACCGGATCTATTCCAGGTGTAGGTATCTCGTCAAAGTCTTCTTGCTGCCCTGTAATGGTAAGGCACGAAGGAAAGGGTAACGATTCGACTTCTACGTACCTTGACCGAATATATACACGCTGCTGGCAGGTAGTGGACCCATATGTGTAGCCGTGGGCCCGTTCCTGCACGACGTCAGTAAGAATATTAACAATGTAGCGGCATCTGACCCTCTAACATGGTAGTTCCAGAAGCCCGTGTCGTGGAAGTATTGAAAGTATTCCACCGGAACTGGAGATATCCTTTCGTAGAGCCACCCTGAAGGTTTGGCGGCTATAGTTGGGTTGCCTTCGCACCGGTATTCATTATGAAGTGTATTCCAATCTGCTCTTTCGAATCATTAGCCTGTAAATCAATACCATCAGATTCACCTACAACACGAAACCGGCATATGGAAGGCCGCCAGCGTTTGTATGATCGTTGATCTTGTCTGCCATACCGCCGCAGAGCTACGCATTGATCAGCTGCATAAAACATGTGGTTTTGGCGTGCAACTCACTGCATTCTCCATCGAGAACCCTCTAGTGGTTCAATCAGTATCGAGAAGTTCGCGGTGTACAGGGACATGCTCACAGTTCTGCTAAACACTCGTCTTCGAAATAAGGCTCCGGGATCTTGAAATCGATACTAGTCATTTCGGCGTGCAAGGCATGCTAGAGAAATATTAGATTCGCGCCAATGCTGCTTGATGTCACTTACGGCTAATTCATGTAAGATCGTAGAAGCAAGACTGAATTGAGATAGTAATCTTTCCGCTGGGTGCATATTCTTATTCAGCAACGGCTGGATATCGTATAAATCGAGACAGCACTTCGTTGCATGCCACCAATTCTTTGGCACCGTAATACCGTGGAACATACTAGTCGTTGGTAGACCTGTCGACCACTCGGAACATCCACAGACAATATCGAACTCTATACTGCTTCCCATCCGAAAAAGTCTTTCTTGAATATCACGTATGCCATCATCGCTGTTGGCATCTGCAGGTGTGCGTCTGAAGAATCTATAGTAGTCCTGCCCTGGTTTTCCTGCGGTGACACTAACATAACAAGATATTAGCGACGGGCATTAGATGCGTCTCAATGATGCTGATAGAAGGCACAGCCATCTCGCGAGGCCCCCAGATTTTGGGATCTTTTCTCAGGGAAGTCGGGACCCTTACTCAGCTTGATCCACTTTCCTGCGAGCTCCCATTAGAAAAGCATCCCACCAGGGTGAGGTATTATGGTTTGTGAGTATCACGGTGGCTAGCTTGAGGCAAGGCTGCAGGATGTTCCAGACATCATTGTTGTTGACCTGCGTATATTGAGTAACATTCGCACAGAGGACAAGGAGTACTTACATCCCAGAATCCGTCGCTCTCATCTGTGCCTAAGCCTATAGGCCAGGAACCTTGATTTAGGGGCCTTGGATGGGCCCAGTTCTCTCTTCTAAAGATATCGTGAATGGGTAGCCCATCAAGGTTCTCAGGCTGTTCCACTGGCCTTTGAAACGCTAATGATTCCAAAGCCTCCAACTCTTCCGTGGTAAAGGCTTCATTGCATTAGCATTTGCTTTCCCCGCTGTCCAACCACTAACTATGGAACCTATCTCTTTGGTATTGTTGTAGAACTTCTTCCTCCACCAGTTCGTCAAATCCTGCATAGGGGTTGGCGTATATCGGAGTAAGGCCACTTTTGAAAGGAACATTATCTCGTATTACGGTGTGATTGATGCCTGATACCACTCCCGTTAGATGGGAATAAATCTCCGCTAGACTAGTTTTGGGGCCACTAGCCCGTGGCAACGCCATGACCCGAGTGAGAAGTGTACAGAGGAGCAACGAATGTAGTGATGTAGTCAGGTATCGACGTGACAATCGAATTGAACATGGATCTCATTAAGATATATAGGAGATAGAGAGAAGCGAAGGCTTTGCTTTGGCAGATGCGGGTAACTAGACTTTATTCGAAGTCAAGTAATCAAGATATAAATTCGACAAGGACACTTGTCACAACAATGATGAATCGAAAAGGAAGTCGCGTCCAAAATGGCGATACAGAAGGCTGGGGCAAATGCCGAGGCCAGGAATGCTCGCAGCTTTGAGACCATCCAATCGTAGAATTCCCGGGATACTTCGACGCATTTCAAACGACTTCCTTGAAGCCGGAAGCTTCTTGGGCATAAGATGTGGAGAAGAAGGAGACAGGCGTTTTCTTGCGGTCCCGAAATTGTTCTCTTGGATCGACATTTGCCCAACGATGTTGTCGCATGTGGGAAGCGAACGCGCGGACGCGTTTGTTGTTTCTCTTACAATTTTCTCCTCTGCTTCCTTTTCTCAACACTTCTATGTTCAACACCACAACCAGATCGAGTATATCCCCAGGGCGATATCTATGGCCGTGTTAACAGCTGCCTCATCCTGCAGCTGCCATCACCCCTATTGCTACGCGCCTCGAGACGATCCATCCATCGTGCACCAGGTGCTCCACCCCAAGCTCTTCTCCGAGTCTGCCAGCCAGCACTAGGAGAATTGGAGCACGACAATGAAGAGTTGAATCAACGCAACTTCTTCGACGGGAAATGGTTCTGTGATTCGGCATACGATCGGCAAAGCACATGAACGTAGGAATGGAGGCTTCGATGTTGAGTACCCAGGCATGATGAGAACCACTGCCTTCTTCGATGAATTGGAACGAATCTGATCCTACAATATGTATCTGCAGACTTGCTTCGAACTCGTCAGCCGTCTCCCTTTGTCTCTTTCCGTCGCCTTACGGCATTGTCGAACATAATCTCTCTCGACTTCTGTCTGAGCCTCCCGATCTCATACCTCCACGAGCAATGCCGGGAACATGCGTCTACACAATTGGAGACGAGCTGCATCCGGGTTTCGATGTCACCATGCACAAAAGCTGCCGCTGTTTCCAAGGGATTCTCTCTTCCACATTACCCGTGCGCACCGGTCATGTCTATCTCGCTCTGGGTCATGGTAAATGGATCGTACGCATGGGAACCTACCATAGCTCCGGATATAAGTGTAAAGGCTCTTGCTCCGAAGCGCACGGAGTACTCATCATTGTGTTTCTGCAAATCACAAGTCGTGAGGACGCTCGCCACTCAGGTAGGCTCTGCTAGGAAGATAGGTTGTCAGGTGTTGGATTGTTCATTGTTGCAGACATTGCCAGAACGCAGCAATCTCTTCATCAGTCTTTTCACAAGCTGAGTCTCTACAACTTTCCAACTATCCAGGTTTTCGAGCTATCTTCTCGAGATTCCAGCGAATGTCCAGAGAATAGACCCCTTCCTTAACCCCAATTGCAATCGCGGCTACAGTTCTTACGCAGAACAATCCTCCAAATTTTCTGCTCTTCAACTTCATTCATAGCCTTTACTATCCTTCCGCTTACTCTTCTTCTTGACAACGGGGCACCCAAAGCAGCAATGCCTCCGTGTTACGTTCCTGCATCTCGAGCTGCTCTACTGAATGCAGCTGCAAGTGCGGGCGGCTTGGGGTGCAATACCCGATAACTTGGTCGTGGAGCGGTGTGTGATCCATGTCTGCCATGCATTTCTGTCAATAGTGCATACTGGTCGCTTATTTTGGGATATAGAAAAGGCTGATATCACGCTGTCGTGCGAAACTTTGCATCGAGAGTCAATCTACGTCGGAGCTACGAATCTGAACGAATCTGGCTTGTTGTTTTGCTAGTCAACATGCTCTTTTCTATCTTATCTGTGTTTCTGCTCGCCCCTTCACTCCTCGATGCTATTCCCACCTTTTCGCGCGCTGCGCCAGAAATCCGCCAGATCTTCACTTTCCCAAACAATACTTTCATCGAGAACATTAGAGTACGTTTTAACGGCGAGCTCCTCCTCACTTCCATGAGCGTCCCAACCCTCTTTGAGATCGACCCTACAGCATCGACACCAAATGCATCAATCGTCTACACCTTCCCCAACGCCACTGGCCTCGCAGGAATCACCGAAACCGTGCCAGATACATTCGCCATAGTATCCGCGACATGGGATCTCGTCAACACACGCGCAATACTCGGTACAATCGTCGTCTGGACCATCAACCTTGGTTCCACTCCACCGATCGTCCATCGAATTGCCAACGTCACGAACTCAACAAGCTTCAATGGCATTGCCAGCATTCCAGAATCACCAAATCTTATCCTCGCAGCAGATTCCGCAATTGGTGCAATCTGGCGAGTCGATCTTCTCACTGGCTTGTACGGAATCGCATTCTCAGATCCACTATTTACTCCGATTAGTACAGCCCAGGGATCGAATCTGGGAATCAACGGCTTGAAGATCAAGGACGGGTATCTGCACTTCACCGATTCAGCTCAAGGCATCTATGGCCGCGTCGAAATCGACAGCCTTGGAAACAAAATCGGTGCTGTAGATCTGATAGCGAACATCACAGCCTCAGTAGCGACGGGTGGTGTTTATGATGATTTTGCGCTGGATCGTATGGGGAGGGCCTGGATTGCTACGCATCCGGAGTATGTAGTTGAGGTGGAGCTGAATGGCAGTCAGGAGGTTATTGCTAATGAGACGCTGCTGTTAAATCCTACGAGCGCTGCTTTTGGGAGAGGAAGTACTGCAGAGGAGAAGACGTTGTATGTTGCAAATGGTGGGCTATTTGCCGGCGATGATTTGGTTGATGAGGGGGTTGTAGCTGTTGATGTTAGTTGCTTTGGGTAGAAATTGGTGATGATGAATGAACATATCGAGAATTGAGTCTCGTTTCTACATCAAATGAGGGAGAATTGTTTCTTCGATATCCAGACATTTAGTTGAGAAAATATGGATCCCAAGTAGAACCGTCTACGGAGTACTACGGACGGACTTGTTCATCAGGAAATGTGGGGCAAACGATATGAAGTAGACATTGATTCTTTGCATTTTCTTTGTCCCTGTATGATTTCGAACTCCTCCACTTTGGGGTCGACCAAGCTCAACTCAATGTTGGTCCTTGTTTTGACTTCTTGATTGTTCGAGGGGTCCCACATCCAGAAACTGCTGACTCAGCATCACCTCACCTCACCATTCAGCAAAACCCTCGACTACAAGTCTACAACAGCCAACCATCTCTCAATCAACTCTTCAGTCAAAATGCCCATCCCCTTCTGGACAATCGGCAGCATCTACGGTGCATCCGCCATCGCAATGGGCGCCTTCGGAGCTCACGGCCTCAAGAAAAAGATCGCAGACCCAGCACGCATAGCAAACTGGAACACAGCTGCTCATTACCAAGTACCTCCTCCTCCCTCGTCCCCCAACCCAGACACAAGCTAACAATCGTCTTCTCTCAGCTCGTTCACTCCGGTGTCCTCCTCCTTACCGCTGCCGTCGCGCCTAAGAATACTCTCGCTGCAAGCCTGCTGGTTGCTGGCATGACGATGTTTAGTGGGAGTATTTACCTGCTTACGCTGGATCCGCAGAGGTTCAAGGCGTTGGGGCCTGTTACGCCGCTGGGTGGATTGTGTTTGATTGGAGGGTGGGCGGCATTGGCGTTTGGGAAGAGGATTCCGCTTGTGAGGTGATTGCTAGTTGGGATTGTATATATGGGTCATAGATGGTATGGGAGCTCTCCGCTATTGTACGATGAGGGATGGGATTGAAGACTTGTGTTGATATTCCAGGGATTCATGAGGAGAATGCATGCCATTAACCTCGTAGGTTATTGGTACATCTCACGTCTCTCCCTTACTTCAAATGAGATGGGATGTCATTCTAGAAAGAGCAAGAAAGAACAACAGTAATCCGGAGACTTCTGCGGAGACTTCTGTAATTAGCTGGTCACTGCCGGATAGGTCTGGTCAAGGCAGCTTGAAAGCATTTGCCATTTGCTATGGGTATAGTCAGTCTCCAACTCGGACAGTAGTAGAACCCGTCATTAAAGGATGCCCCGTGTCTCAATACTCCACCCCACCAACAACCTAACATTCCTTGGCAACTACTCTGTAGAGCATTTGATGTATAATCCATCTCGATCCACACAACCTTAACACCGTGATGTCCACGGTCCATAGCCCTAAATAGCCAATCGTAGATACGAATCCTACAAGCATTACCAAAGCTCTCGGCTTTCGCTCAAGCAAAGAAGAGCCGAAGTCACGAAATGTGACCTAAGCAGCTCCGGAGACTTTTTCTTGCGGCGGAGACTTTCAGCCCTATCCAACCACTTCAACCCAAATCTGATGTCGTGCAGCAACTTCTGACAAAGCATATTTGAGGTGAGGAAACTTATCAAGTGAGTTCTGTGGGGCGGACCAAGGTTGGAGCGGGCGCTAGTAAGGTCCGTATGCATCAATGATGCTGCGCGTCCTCGCGTCGTACAGAAGTCTGGAAGTATATAAGTTTGCGAGGTTCTCTATCGAAATTGTATATTGAATTTCAAATTCAAATTTCCAACCCCTTTGGCGTCCTTGAATTCAATCCCTCAAACAACTCCATACTTCATAGAAAATCCAACATCCCAACCATGTCAACCTTCAAAAACATCGCTCTTCTCGGTGTAAGTCCTCTCCAAACAATTATCTCACCTCACTAATCCCACCTAGTCAACCGGCAACCTAGGCTCACGAATCCTCACCGCACTCAACAAAGCCGGCTTCACCGTGACAGCCATTCAACGCAAAGACTCCACTAACACTCCCAACGGCCCAGCCCACTCCTTGAAAGTCGACCTGAGCTCCGAATCCGAGCTCACACGCGCATTCGCGAATCAAGATGTCGTCGTCTCCGCGCTGCCCATGCCCCGGCTAGCCACCGACAAGATTTGGATGAACGCCGCCATCGCCGCTGGCGTGAAACGCATCGTGCCTTCGGAGTTCAGTACTAATATGGATAACAAGCTTTCTCAGAAATTGCCGATTATTAAGGATAAGTTGGAGATTAGGGCTTATGTGGAGGAGTTGGGGAAGGAGGGGAAGGTGGAGTGGAATAGTGTTAATAATGGGCCGTTTATGTTACCGCAGATGTGGTTGTCTGGGTGGATGGGACCGAATCCCAAGACGAAGACTGCTACGTTCCATGATGGTGGGAATGCGATCGTTGGTACTTCTACCTTGGAACGGATTGGAGAGGGAGTAGCTGCTTCTTTGCTACCAGAGAATGCGGAGAAGACGAAGAATAAGGCTGTTTATGTGTACTCGGCAGCGGTGAGCGAGCGTAAGATTGCGGATGTCATCTCGAAGTTGTTGGGTGGGGTCACGTTTGAGGAGACGGATTTGAGCGTTGAGCAGATTACGAAGGATGCTTTTGCTGCGTATGAGAAGGATCAAAGTACGCACGATATGAGGTTTTATATCCCGTTCTGCTTTGGGAAGGGGTATGGTGGGGACTATAGGGATATTGCTATGAATAAGGAGTTGGGGTTGAAGGAAATGAGCGATGGAGAGCTGGAGGAGATGTTCGCGGGGACTTTGAGGAAGCAGGGGCTTATTCAGTAAAGGAGCAAATGTACTTCCTTCGTGTCTGTATGTCTAGTTTCCTTTTTATGGCTATGAACTTGCGTACATTCCTCTCCAAGCTGCTTCGTGGTAACATGTCGACTGCCACCTTACACTACATTCTCCAATGTCACAATCCAGATTTGACTAGTGTGAATGCTATTCGCAACTGGATGCATCCAGCTATGACTTCTTTGTGTTGCTATTAGGACTACGACTCGAATTAAGCACATAAACGAATTCTCAAGACTTATGATGGAGGGAATGGAGAATTTTGGATCAGGCTGCTGCTGGTGTATCTTCTCACCTTAGAGAGAAAGAATGGGATGATAATACAGGATTAGGGAGGCGAAGCGCATGTCCACTGCATCATAGGTTCATGAGGCGTCTCTCTTCGTCTCGCCAAGTCACTTGCACAAGGTCTTCACATTTATGGCCATGACGCTTGGATTGCAGTTCTCAATGCTTATTATCATTCAGTCGATCACTGAGGATCCAGTCCGCCCCAGTATGACCAGAAGAAGACCATTTCCATTCCTTCCCGCACCTGAAACCAACGCTATTATGTCTCCACGCTATCCTTCATGCTTTCATGACGAGACGAGAAACTGAAAGTCGTCTAGAAGGATTAGTATGTCTTGAAAAGCCAAGAGAGGAATGAATTACATACCAATCTCAAAGGAAAGCAGCAAGAGCAGCAACTCCCATCAATCCACCAACGCCAAGACCCAACGTAGCTGCAGCAGCGCTGGAAGTCGAACCTGAAGCCGAAGCCGTAGTCGTGCTAGTAACCGACGTAGCCGTGCTTGAATTATCGACAGTGATGGTCGAGGTGCACGTAGTGTTGGCAGCTTGAGAACCGGAGACGGTAGAGCTGACGCTGTAAACAATCGTCTCAGTGCTCAAGAGGCTGCCGGTGAAGGTTGGGTCAGAGATGAACTCGGAGAAGACAGACGTGCCGGTGGTCTGGTAGACGATGACGGTGCCGGGGTGCTCTGTGGTGGTAGAGGTCTCGGACTCGGTGATGGAGAGTGTGGAGGTTGGATCCTCTTGGACGCCGATGAAACCGAAGTTTTGGGCAGCGAGGGTGAGGGTGGAGAGAGAGAGAACGAGGGTGATGATATTAGACTTCATCTTGACGGTTGTTCGATTAGATTGTAGAGAATGGTTTGAAGGGGGTTGTGCTGTTTTGAGGTTTAGGTTGTCTGTTTGTCGTTGAAGTGTTGCGAGGTCTCGAGGTGGTTTGTTTACAATTGAAGCAAGGCTGCGATTTTATGGTCTCTCGATCTGCGCTAGTGGGGGTAGGTACTTAATGCCAAGCTCAGAGTGAGCTTCAAGGTAAAGTTGAAGGTGAAAGATTTGGGTAGTGAATGGCGCACATGTTGAAATTCACTTTACTATTTTACCAAAAGCACTTAAAAGCACTTCAAGCACGGACAAAATCGCGGACATGATGACATTCACCCTGCCACTTGCAGAACTACAGACTTCCAGATCTCAGCTCCAGCTGTATATCTAAACAAAATTCTCTTTCTCTTTTATTACCTGCAACTCACAAATGGATTGACAGTCGATTTCGTCTGGCTCCAGGGTACGCACTTCATCTGGTATACTTGCGATTATACTGTGTCCTTGCACATGTATTCTGTTTTTTTTACGGAAAACTACATTATCACGGACGAGAGGCATTACTAAAGAGTATCGCCTAACCAAGTACTGATTTGTTTTTGTGATGCTGTCACTCACTGAACCTTCCTATCCATGTCGTTCCTCAAACCAACAAATTCTTCCCCATTTTACAAAGTCAATTTCCTGCACTTGCCAAATACAACGTCCTTCAAAATCTTAGTCCTTCAAAATCTTAGTCCTTCAAAATCTTAGTCCTCCAATGCGCATAGTGGTCTCCTGATGAGACGCATTATCCTTTGGGATTCTTTCTGGGAAAGAATTCCAACTGACCACGTCGACGGGCTGTTCTTCTGCCTCGTGTCCCAGTCCGAGGTTTCCTAGGAAGACTGCCTTTCGGCCCTCCCAATACGGTACAACGACTGTAGGCGCTGGTACGAACTCTGCGTTATCGCTGTCATCGACGAACTCCGCCTCGGCCCAAGACAGCTGTTCAACATCTAGAAGGCAATCGGCGAGCAAAGCGAGGGTGTTGCCGTTGAAATCGCAGACCACGACTCACAATGTAGGAGCTTTCCTGTAGAAGATTCGGCCAATGAAGACCCCATAGAAAGTAAAAGACTAGTCTTCTGAATCTTTGTAAGAGATCTTGCGAAAAAGTTGAAAATAATAGTTGAAGAATGCGGCCATGCCGGAGGTGTCGTTGAGAGACTCTGGATTTGATGGAGAGACACAGAGGTCGATGTCAATGCGCTCGACGTTGGACGAGAATAAGAGGCATATGTCGATGTGGCCGTGATCAGGATGATAATAACAGAAGAAAGGAAGAGGATCCAGGTAATTTGACAGCTTGCCCCAGAGGTCGCTGACGGGTATGTCGATCATGGCGATTGTAGGTCGAAGTCCGGTTGTGAACACGTTCGGAATTGAATGGAAGATGTAGTTTCGGATCCTGTTATTGCCCTGGTGTACAGGCTTCTCACTACTTTTCTTCGTATAGATGTCATGATCGTCGCTTGCTCCATCAAATCTCAGTGTGCGTGCGCTGCTACAGGTTGGTTTCTTGTTCACATAGTGTGCGTCCTCCGCGACCTTGTTGCCTTGCATATTGACTGCCGATGTTGCAGCAGTGCTTAATTCTTTAGGAGATTGGAACACATCCTTTATAATGTTGATCATATCGTCTGGTCGAGGAACATTCTTTCTGCTCCACAGGGCTTTGGTATGAGAGCTTGTGGCCTGGGTAGCTGGGAGACTTTCAGTACGTATTATAACAAGTCAGAAGAGAGGAATATTATTACCCTTGGAAGTAATGTTCATAGCGCTGGTAGGATACACCGAAGATGGAAACCCTAGATGGTCTGACCGGTTAGTTGGTTGTTCTTGAAGGCTTGCGTTATGGACCGTGAATTGTATGTTTGCGTATCCAGAAGTAGAAGTCTAGCTTCTGCGCTGAGTAGGCAGGAAATCTTCAGGTCGATTGGTAAGGTGACTGAAAGTCCAATGTCGATGGATTAGAGGTGAAGCTGAAGGTGTAAATGGAAATGGAAAGGGAAGGAAGGAAAAGAAGCTACTTCGTTACACATGGAATAAAGAAGTTCACCGGAGTCATATTAACGATCCACGTGACGCGCCCGCCAACTACTCGATTTCGCAACGACGAATGTGTGCCCTATCATTGACCGCATGGTTTCTAGAAAACATCATGCCATCGATAAAACTTCCCTAGAAGCATTGAAGGCAAGGCTCACCAAAATAACGGGGGATCGTTAGGATGAAGACAAGAACTGCAGGTCCAGGTCCTGAGTCTGACCGGTCGCCATTCATTGGTTGGTGCAGGGAAAAGAGACAAACAGATGAGGCAAACGAAATGGCTCTGGCTCTCTCACACGTTGCCCATGAGGTTCCATATCAACAACTTTTCCTCCTGCGAAAAATTCGTCGTTCTCGATGGTTGCTTTGGACACTGCCGCCGTGACTACAACCCAGTGCTCTAGACGGGTAGTTCGGACAGTTATTTTGGTCATAACCGGGACCGTCTAACTTAGACGATTATAATTTAATTGAAAACTACTATTATGTCGGATATTAATAGATTTTAATAGTTATTAACTACTAAATAATTATTTATAACGTCTAATTAAATACTTTATAAAATGTAAAAATAAGTCACAATTTCATTGAATTAAAAGACGAGAATATCAGTTTTTAACGACTAAGAACTAGAACTATCCAATTATAGACGGTTATTTTAAATTTATGTCCGAGAAAAGTCTAGACGGACAGTTCCTGTCGGACACGCTAAACCGAATTGGCCGTACAGAGCGCTGCTACAACCTTCTGAATCTCTGAAAGCTTCCAGAGAGGCACAAAAGCAAACAAATCTCTCAGAAATGCAGCAAAAAGAAGGAGCGGAGGAAAAGGAGAGATCTGGAGGCACGAAGGACGAGAGCCATTGGGGAGAACAAAGCGCCTCTCAGCGGCTAGCAATAAAGGCTCCAAGCGATAGCAGCAATCTTCCAAATCCCTATTCTACGAAGTGGTATATCGACGAGATCATTGCTGCGATTCGACCAAAGAGAGCCGAGGAGAGTTTTCGTTCCATTCAGCGTCTTGAGACCTATGTCGATGCAGCTGAACAGCACGAGGAGCTTGCTACTGCCTTCTTCAATGAAGCTGAGCGCCGACGCATTCAGTATTGCAAGTCAATTCAGGCAATTATACAGTGCTTATGCCAACATGCCCACGTTCTTCGTCGCTCAAAAAGAGAGTTCTTTGGACCATTTCGACTCCCACAAACAACCACCTCAAACTCGGACAAGACCACCGATTCAGCAAGGGCCACCAAGCCCGCAACTAAGTTGGAGGAATCTAAGCTTGAATCATACATGGCTGGCGAAAAGGCGTTATTGGAGCGAATTTCCGAGGCTTTGCGCAAGTTATATACAGCTGCAACTGAACTTTTCAATCTCCCCTCTGCCGGCGTGCCAAGGGATCCTGATGCTCCCTGACGACGACTCAGAGGTTGGTACGCACTCAATGAGCACGCTCTGTCAGTGGCAATCTCCGGGCATAGTGTCTTCGAAATGGTCGTGGAATGTCTAATCCGGGATCTTCCACAGCACTGGGAAGTTGGTTAGTTCGCCCATTCTGATTGTCCTTTGATACCAATTTTTTGTTCGAGTATCTTGACTTACGTTGCATAGCCCAGATCGGAGAGGAGATTCGTAGAGTTTTGGGGGCCTCAATCGTAGGCAAGACGTCCGCTGGAATGCCGCAAGTAATCTTCATCGCACAGACTAGACCGCACACTTCTATATCACCTATCTAGCTCGTGGGTGCGACGAAACCGGATTACCGAACGCACAAATCGCCTCACCGACTTGGACTGGCATGGTTCTACGGACCACAATATGTACTCAATTCCAAATTGAGCTGAAGCTGCCTGGGTTGCAAAGGCAGCTAGATTACATGGGATACCCAGAGCTGGTTCTAGTCTTGTCAATAAGTCTGTCAGTCAATGATCTAATTCACCGAACAGCTTGAACCTTCGAGAAAGTCGAAGGCGGAACACAACCTGTTTGGCGTTATGGGGGGTTTCGAATGGAGAATCGTTCGAATCATCTGAATATACTTGCAGAGAAGAGTATGTAAGACTTGATGCAGTCGATTGAGTCGTAGGTAATGTCTTGTCTGTATTCATGGCACTCGAGTTAGTGGGGAGTTTTGAAGAATTTGAGAGTGCCGAGAATGCTTTCAGTGAACGCGCGACTCACTTAGATTTAAAATATGTTACTTTTCGAGCAGAACCAGGAGAACCCAACCCGTACACTATTCAAAGCTACTTTTGAGGGTACTGCCAAAGTCTTAATACAAAGTACGAGTTCAATTTCGACTTGTCGAGTGCTTTGGCTTGCTCATGCCACAGTCTCATAGCTCATACTTGAAACTCGCAGCTGCAACTCACACATATAGTTCATAACCGCAGCACATGGTAAAAGCTTACAGTCGCAGTTTGAAGTAGGCAAGTTGGAGTTTGTTGATTTTCAGTTAGGCCTGCACCAGACAATTCTCGATGCACCAGATCCTATGAGTGACTTTGAAGCTCCTAGCACTTTATCAACTATACCTGTGACATCCTAGCCTTGATGATTTTGCTTCCACAATGTTGGTGAATACAGAACCCATCAGAGGTAGTTGAGATGATATTAGAGAGCATTACAAATGTCAAGTTGGAATCCCCGGTATCTTGAGAAGCAAATAATTCGTCTTTATAAGGCTCCTCGTGTAGGTCTGTAAACAATTGCAGAAGCTGCTTCGGTTCCTTGTCCTGAGTTGTAACGCTGGTAAGATGAGATGAAGTACAAACTTGAGCAGTGTTTTCGAGAGTAAGTTCGACGAGCAAGCAAAATATGCTCATTCTATAGATGCTCTTTGCAAAATGAAATTCTCCCAAACTTACAATTTAAGAACACCGACTTGGTGATGACTTGTGACCTCTGCTAACCCCAAATATTGGCATATTGGCTTATCATCCCTATTAAAACCACTAGGCTAAACACGAGTGGTTCTTAGCTCGATGGAGGAACCAATACCTTTAAGTTCTTGTTTTATAAAACATCATATCAGAGATCCATACAAGAATCTTAAATGCCTCTAAATAGTCTCATCGTTCAACAACCCCTCAAACCACTTCGCAAACCTCACCGACGGCACATCAACGCCCCTCCAAAACCAATCCGCCGCCACAATCGTAACCGGCCCCACGACCACAAACAACGGCACCAAAATCCCCAATGCGTATCCCCAGCCTTGATACCCCGTGATTCTTTCCCATGTCTGAATCACCACAAAATGACCCAAACTCTTGATGACAGTGCCATGCATCAAATACAGCGCAAACGACGTCTTGCCCATATATTGCGAGATGGGCCATTCGAGGAATCGCTGAACGGCACGAAGGCGGCTGATGATGAACACGAGCAAGATGGCGCCGACGGATTCCCAGAAGAAGAGGTCCCAGGCGGTGAAAGGGTGGTACCAGGAGAGGAGACTGTAGAAGAACACTTTGTCTGCGCCAACGGGAGGGTAGGAGAGGATTAGCAAGGCGAAGATGAAGAGGACGGCCCATACTTTTTGGCTGTTTGAGTGGCGGAAGAGAGATCGGAAACGGGAGAGGGCGCGAGGAATGGGGATTGGGAGAGTGAGGGATTCGTAGTTGTTTCCTTCACCGTCAGAGGGAGATGCTGCTTGACGGCGACGCATGCGGAGATCTAGCTCTGCGATTGAGGATCCAGCGAGGAAGGTGGCGATTGCCCATTCATCCCAGTAGAGGCAGAAAGCCGAGGAGAACATGAAGAATACGAGGCGGATGTTGGCTCGCATTTTTGAGCAGCCGTGTAAGAATAGGAAGAGAATACAACTGGATCGAAACTCGACGTGGAGAGTCCAGGTGTGCCCATCTACATCAGGCAAGATACCATTCTTCGTCCAAGTGAAGAGTGTTCCGCGAGCAAAGTCGAAGTAACTCCTATATGCATTGTAGACCGTCCCCCAGAATGATTCTCCGGCTGGGAGGTACGATTCTACAATGCCCGGGGGCATCGAAGGGTTCTCGGAGTGGAATTTGTCGAACCAGCTGAATACACCGAATTGGACGAGGAAAATGTTCAAGATCCAGAGAGCTGCGACTGGAAGAAACAGTCTGAACCATCTTCGGAAAATGGCTGATCCTAATGCTCCTTGCAGCTTCTCAAAATCGCGAGAGTGTATGAGTTTCAGAGGTTTGTAGCTGAGGACGTAGCCAGAAAGAACGAAAAAGATGGTGACTGCTGCTTGACCATTGTAAAGGAGACGAATGATAGGGAGTTGGAAGATGTAGTAGGTCTGCACGAAATGGTGATTGCCGCCTTCACCGTATGGATGCCAGACTTCGTTACAATAGGCAGTGGTGTAATGTGAAAAGAACACTGCATAACAAGCATAACCTCGTAAGCCGTCTAAGTATGCTGTCTCATGGAGATCTTTGGTTGGTCCCGAACTTCGTCGTAGAAAGCTTGGAATGAAGAATGAGGCAAACTTAATCAGTCCAGATTTGAGCTTTTTGGTGCTCTCTGGACTCCATTGCGAGCGGACTTGTGTGTGTCGAATTGATTGAAGGAAGTGACCGAGTGTGGGGTATTTTCGTCCAGAATTCCTCGGCTTTTCATGGGATATGACTGTGATCAATTCCTTGTCGTCAACCACTTCGTTGTCGAGAAAAGGTACCTGCTCCGCGAAACCAACTTCTCGAAGATCCATCGCAGATCAGATTGTAAGAGAGAGAGGTCTGATCATTGAGGAGAGGCAAGCAGGGAAGGTATAGATACTCGTGGCTGATCTCAGGGGCTTGGCCGAGGTATGGTGAATGCACTTGTGAAATGCTACATCGGCAGCGAACCACTTTAAGATGTTGGCCCGGGATATTCAAGGGAGTCGAGACTTCGAAGGGGAGGCAATACATATAATTGGATAATTCTCTCGGCATCAAGCATAGAAGCAGCATTAGACCGAGCTAGGAGACGTCGTTCCTGACGGACCTTGCACCAATTCCTCTCCACTATCCCCGGATTGAATGCGGGGCAGAAGTGATCGACGCCGACGGCAAATAAGATAAGTCAGAACCAGAAAAAGGCACGAGAACTTTATCGAAGGGAAATCGATACTGCGATAACCTTTTCTCGCAGCTTATTCGACTTTCTGAATACTCAAAGACATGTTGCTTGCGCATCTGATAATATATTCAGTGGTGGATAATTGCAAATATTAATCGAAAACAAGGCATCGAGCTCGGGTGCAAAGAAGGAAACAACTTTCGTATCAAAATTTTCGTACATTCTTATCTCAAATTGAACACGATAGCCATGTCACGAATTTTGACCAGACCAAGAGCCGCCACTGAAGGCATTCCGAAGACCGTCCTGCCTCAGCAGCGCCACAACCGCATCGTCTGTTTAATTATCGAATTATGAAGGATGGTGGTAGATAAGGTGAAGATCACCCCTGAGGACGTCCATGAATGCGAGCGCCACTTAAATGCTCTGCATGTAGGAATGGCATCGTCAGCGAAAGTGTTGACTGATCACAATCACACCTTCTCGGCATTTGCGAACACGTGCAGATGCAACAATGCCATGGAGCGAGATTGGATAAAATCCCTTCGGCCAAGGTCTTAAAGCTCAACTTGATGCGCATAGACGGCTACAGATTCTCAGATGCTCGCATGCTGTGAAATGGAGTGAGAAGGGGGAAAATCCGTTTGAAGAGTCGAGAATTTCATGTTTTCTATTCTGACGCCACATTGCGGCTCGAGCAGAAGTGGCTGATTTCTTCCAGCTATAAAATATTCAAATTTCCTTCCGCACCTCTGCGTTTCCTAGCTCGCTTCACTTGTTTCAGTTACGCCAACCTCTCTCACAATCTCCTTTCAAATTATTGATGGCTAACCTCAAAGGCAGTTTCCGCACGAGAGCGCTATTATACCTTCGAAGGGACCCAAGTGATCAGCGAAACCGTACTGGCACGAGGAGAGAAATTCGAACCTCACAGCACATTTAGCTTCTATTCCGCTTGAAGTTGGTTGGACTCGGACTGTTTGCTTAAATTTCAAATTGTCCCTCATCAGATTTTGTTATTGCTTTGTTGGTATTTCAGTCTCAAACGGCTCGAAGTTAAGGCCCGAGGCGCGCGCGTAACAAATGGCGATGGAGATCTTGGACACCTTTGCCTGGTGGACCCAAATTTCCGTGTCTTCAACCAGTTTCATTAATTGTTTCCAATCCAACAGTATGTATCAGATTAGATTGATATGATGATTGTTTAAGTACACAAAATATAAATTTGCGTTGAGCACTGGAGGGAGGTTGCCTACTTCGAATTTGTGGTTTTTTGAAGTTCGTCGCGCGCCTCCTGTTTCAATGGTGTATTGTGGCCGTAAGGTCTCGACCCAAAGGGTGGCTTATGAGAGTATCTGGGCAAAACTTACTTCACCCAACCACTCCCTACTTTTTCAGTCTGCATTTTCTCATGCTCCTGGAATTATGGATTCAGCTGCCCCCGTGCCTCAGACGCGTTGAAACTACGACGCACTCTCGTCGCTAAAATTCGACGATATAATTGACGCTCTAGCCTGTGCCTATGGAGAACGGGAGGATGATTCTTTTGAGTCAACCAGCGCGTATAGCAGACGTAATCAGATCACGGAGTGGCGCGACTGGTATGTTGCGAAGTACCCCCACACAGATCCGATTGGGCTTGTGAATCTTCATGGCGAGAATGTTAACTTACGAGTGCTGTTTATGGCCGATCATGAGGCGGGATACTCAATCTTACTCTTTCTCGAGATTTGCTACGAGGTGGATAAAGCTCTCTGTAGCCTCGATACAGATGCCTTTACGTCGATCAAGATATAGCATTCGCCTGTAGACATGACAGCTTTCAAATACCTACTTTCTGAGCAATTAATGAATTGGTGGAAATCGGGATTTTGTGCACCCAGCAATGAGATTCAATCTCTAGGAGCAAATCGTGTTTCCATTGGCATCCGGCACAGGGATCTCAGATGTGCTTTGGCGAAGATGAATCGATTGATGGATGGCGGAGGGCGTGACTCCAGTGATTTTGGAAACAGAGTCTGGTCATGGTGCTTGGATGTTGAGCTGGAACTTCCTGCTGGTCTTTTCCAAGGCACATTTGGAAGGCACGATCTAGTTAGAGAATCTTGGAAAATCATGCTTGAGCAGCTTCAGCGAAGGCCGCAGGATTATCATGCAACACCTGTTTTATTACCTACTCTCGAAGCTTCAGACACAGAAGGTTGTATCCCTTCAAGATAAGTAGCTGCTTACGAACATGGGGACAAAAGTCCGTGCGTTCAGGCTGTAGAACCTCGAAATTAAAACTCTT
>NW_017263581.1:82252-144081 GCF_001500285.1 Mollisia scopiformis
CCACAAGACTACTAGCAATATTTGTGCTACTTGGCGTACTTCTATGGGTATTACTCTATTCCCCCATCCTGCAGTTAGCCCTGATATGAATCCTATTGAGAAGTGCTGGAGGAGAATAAAACAAGCTCTCCATAGGCGCCTAAGGCAGCCAACAACTGAGGTTCAAATGGTTGTAGCAGTATTAGAAGAATGGGACAAAATTCCTCAGGAATGGATCAATGGGCTTATTGAGCAGCAGGACTTCTGGGTACACGACTTAATTAAGCGATGTGGCTGGTCTACAGCTAATTAATTAATAAAATTCATGATTCTGATGCCCTGAACGCACGGACTTTTGTCCCCATGTTCGTTACGCTGGCTAATCTCTTTCTCAAAGCTTAGACAGCGAATACCTCGAGCACCAGCGTCACCTTCTCCAAATACCGGGCAATCTACGTTGTCACTCACGTCCTCTCCGAATAGTACCCCAAGAAATGCTACTCCCCTTCTACTAGGACCGTCATGGACATCATCAAACTCACAAAGCGCAAGCCAGCTATCTTCTCTCGAACTACGACCTCTTGAGACTATCCCTGACTCCAAGAATGCTCGATATGTGGAACCCCTTGTCCACCATCTCTTGGACTTACCACTTCTCAAAAATGCGACCAATATGTTTCGAAGAATGAAAGCATTCCTCATCCATGCAGAAACATCCCTATTGGTGTTTTTATGTCTCCTAGCCGCTAGCGCAGTCTTCATGGCAATATCCATCCACCTAGGCCTCACACCGAACACAAATGCATGTCAAGTCCACCTCGAATCCGATCTCAATTTCTTCTCGAATGCAACTCAGACTACGATGTCCATCTTGTCTGTCTACCTCATCATCCTTCCTATCGCGCGAAGTAGATCCCCGGGTTTGAGGTACCGATTTTGGTTCTGGGGTTGCCTTTTCGTCAGCTTTGTGTCTGGTGTTTTAAGTCTTCGACTTTATGGCCGATTCTCTGTGGCGTCGGGTATTCTATGTTGGACAGGTACATTTGCTCAGGTAGCTATCACGCTATTGCTTACGAAGAGTGCTGAGCCGAGTGTGCTTGGGGATGATCACGTGGCCTAACGGTCTTGGATGAGAACGGGACTCTTATTCAAGGCTCATAAAGTGATACTTACTCATACCGATGACGCTAAATTCGGAGGAGTCTCAGACCTCAGAGCTCGTAGGAACGCAGCTTGCCGTAGTGCGAAAAGATGGACAGTCTCACAAGCAGTTGGGATCTTGACCTTAAATGCATATCTGGAAAATGATTGGTGGAAAGCGTGTACAAGAGATATATTTCTATTCACAAGGCTCTGTTCCTGGCTATGCAGCTGCTTCAGAAACAGGTTAGATGAGGCGTTCGACTCTGTGACTGCGGCCTAAGATTTTTGCACCTTTTCCTGAGTGGTTCGCTTGCAGGCCTATCAAGGTGTGAGGGCTCATCTGTAGCCTCGCCTTGTCTGTATTTCTTCTTTCTTTCCAGTCTTGGAATTTCTCTTCTCTGCATATTCTTCGAGTCTTTTCTGTATCAAGCAAGTACTCTTCAGCAACGACAAAACATCGCCAACATGTTTCCTACTGCTCAGCCCAACCAAGGAGTCTTGTTCCGCAACAATCTCAAATGGGAAGCGCTCAAAGATGACATTCGTCAGTTCTACATTCTGGAAGATCATACCCTGAACGACACCATGGAGTTCATTCAACAGACTCATCAGTTCCAAGCAAGGTGACGCCAGCCTTCCCGTCGCTCTCAAACTCTCATTGACATTCAATTAGTAAACGGAAATGGAAAGACAAGTTGAAAGAATGGAACTTCGACAAGAACATACCTTTAAAAGAGGTTGGGTTCATGGCTACTAAATCCGAGAAAAGGAAGGTAGAAGAGGGATAAGAGACCACTTTCTATCGCGGAGGCATTAAGGTCGATGAGAGCAAGATCGAGCAGTTCAAGAAGCGAAGATTGACATCTGGCGGCATCAACACCCAGCTCATTCCAGGTAAGTGGTAGAATACTTCTGCCTCACACGCCTATACTGACACATATAGTTACACCGCCACAAGTGACATACTCCACACCAAGACCACCATCGCTCAGCCCGAGTCCTTTCATCGAAGATCACCGCCCTCCACTTGAAATCGATATGCCACCTGTTTCATCTGATGATTTAAACATAGGAGACTTGAAATTGGATACTGTCGAGGACGTTGATCAGGCTAGCATTATCGACGAGGAGATTGACGGTTTGCGCATCAGCGCGCTGAACTTCATGCTCCATGCAATAGATGCTTTGGAATCCATACCGTACAGATCTAGAGTCTCTGCTAACGAAAGAGAGATGATCAAAGTTTTAGACGAGAAGTTGCATTCTCTTACCGGTACTAGAGAGGAAATGGTGGACGATCATGTGAAAGACGATGACGGGATGGATGATGGCAAAAGCTCCAACAAGTACGGTGTCACTTACACCGACAGTGGCATGACTGGCGTGAGTTTGAATTACTCGGATCTGTGGAAGTGAAAACCGATCGAGTCACAGGAGGACCATCTGCTTTCCTATTTGTGTTTCGGGCCATGAAGACTTCCTTAGGACCTGTTCCTCAACATTTTGCTCTTTGTAATGAGAAGCTAGTTCTGCTGTTTCTGTATTCTGTTCTCATCACCGTTACAAATGCCATCTTAGCCTAAAACACCACAGCACATTCCCATCTACGAACCCCCACCACCCGCATTCATAGCCCCATTCGCAACCTTCATCACCTTCTTCAACGTATCCCAATCCTCATCCTTCAATAAACTCTTCGAGTCCTTCCAAACCTTAATCCTATACCTCTGCATGAAACACACCGCCACAACAACCATCTCATCCATCTGCTTCTGATTCTCAAACGGTACCATGATATTAATACTCCCGCTCCGCATCGTATCCATCACAACCCGACAAACAACCTTCATATTCGTCTCCGCGCACTCTAGCACGAATGCCTTCTTGCCCTTTGCTCCAAGACGCCATTGCAGAGCCCTCCCTTCGCAAGTCCCTACGTCCGAGACCCACGCTTCTTCGAAGTCCCATGGTTCGTTTAGGAAGGGCATGTTCATGGTGAGTCGGTTCGACCAGTAGTGGTGATAGATGCAGCTACCGGCGAGTCTGGTTTGTGTTTGGCCTCGGACGCTTGATGGTGTGCGCTGGTAGACTGTCGTGTGAGGATTCTTGCGGTCCGTGTAATCCATTTTTCGGTAGGTGGCTTCGTAGCCAACGGAATCTGAAGGTGTGGCGGATGGGGGAAGGAAGAGATCTGCTTGGTCGTTGATGTGGTGGATATTTAGCACGAATGGCGATTGTGTCGGGAATGATGGAACTGAGCCGTTGAGAGCTGGTGTATGAGGAGCATTGTGAACGTGCTGAGAAGGGTATGATGGGGCTGGCTGTGACACGGAGTGGGCATTGGGAGTGAGTGGTCGCGGAGGCAGCTGTGGCGATGGGGGTAATGGTTGAGATGGTTGTGTCGGAGGAGGTTGGGTTTGAGGTTTGAGGTGTGAGTCTAACTGCGAAATGGGAACGAGTACGTATCCTGGAGGCGTTTGATAATGTGCATTCGGGTCTTGTTGCAAGAGTGACTCGTTTGGAGGATAATAGGGCTGGTTATACTGGCTATCCTGTGCCATTGTGTTTGGTGCCACGTTCTTTGATAATGTGTTGCAATACTGTCCAGAGATCTCGCTCTTGGATCAACTCCCTTCCTTTATATACTATCAAGGCAATAAATGGTTGCAACTCAGCTCGCGAACCTGGCGATCATCTATACTATCCTAAGTATAAGAATGCGAGGCGGGACAAAGTAGAGTGCATGCTATGACGTTTTGACGTGAGCTAAATTGACGTAAATTACCGAACCAAGATCTGGGGATGTTAATCTTCGAGGTGGTTACACTAAGTGGGCCATGATAAGTAGCTGGGTAAGGTGAGTTAAATCTTAATTGCCAAACAAGGAACTCCTTCTTCTCCTGCTACTTAGTTATTTCTTACTTATTTGAATTGTCAGACACAGGTGTATAGATATCGTTTGGCAAAATTGGTCGTACTAGTTTTTTGTTCTTCTTTCGAACTGTACTATGAAGTGCATGATTGAATATACACTTATTATAAGGACGAGGTGAATGCTGCTAGGCTCTTTTTCATTTTAGTTCTTTCAATATGCAAGAATTCTTACTTCCCCTCGTCCAGCCTTCACTGTCATTATTCGCTGCGACCATCAACCTCAATCTAGGCATACTGTTCAACTATCACGAAGTACTGCAAATTTCTGCTACGCCCCAAAAATAGATTCCCATGTCTCAGTACTCCGTATACTCGTAAACAAAGCAACAACACCTCGATGAATGGCAAACTATCTACGCCTGCCTACCTGAGCATCACCACTAACACGTGACCCCGTCCAACAATCCCAAACCTGCACTTTTAACAATTTGGCCCCCTTCGGCGCTCCATGCAGCCTAGTTTTATTTTAAGCTTATTGGGTGGCGGATCTCAAACTTGCACTTTTGTCCTCGCCGCTCAATGGTTCGCTTCGCGCGAGTTCACAGCCTCAATAGTTCCTCAGCTGAAGTGACGTGGATTTAAAGTGCATCGTGTCCCTTTTGTTTCTGTGTATCATTCTTGCTGAGCACTATATCTGAATTCTTTATGTGATAGAGAGAAGTGGAAATAATATGCGATGAAAAGGAAACTTGGAGAGATGGAATTTGCATCGGCGGAGGCTGCAGCCTCGCAGATGGCCAGGTAAGCTCACGCAACTTTTTCAAAATTTATTGCTTCCCGTTGATAGGCTTGGATGTGAAGTTCGAGCGATTGTGTTTGAATCGAAATATGCTAACATGAATAGCTCTTCCACTCGACGAGAATCTCAGCTCGAACACAGTTCAACATCACACCACTCTCTCAGCCCTTCACCTGCCGACGACGCAGAAGCAGAAAATCGAATTGCATGCGCCCACTGTCCCTCGACATTCTCAGACGTTCAAGAATGGTTCGAGCACTGCAAAGTGCATCCGTGGTCTGTGCAATTTATGGATCTTCCATCAAATGAGTCCCCGTCAGCAGCTCCTTCGGCATCTCCGAACACCACTGTCACAGCGACACAGCAGCCAACCAAAGTCAGCAAACCATCTCGCCGCATTCAGAAACGCCAGAAATGGGAGTCAATCAAGGAAGAAGTCCATCATTTGTATTTCGTCAAGGGAATGACACTCCAAGCGACGATGACAGAGATAGAAAGCAAATACTCGTTCAAGGCCAGGTAAGCCCAAGCTCATGCTTGAAGTCGAAGCTGACTCCACCCCAGTCTCCGAAGATGGAAAATGCAAATGAAAGCGTGGTCATTCGAGAAGAATCTCAGCAAACAAGACATGTGCATCTTAGTTGCCAAATCCAACAAGCGGGCACGAGAAGAAGGTAAAGAAACGACCTTCTACTGCAGAGGGCAACAAATCAGCCCAGAGAAGATGGTTGCTTTTAAGAAACGTAAGTTGGGGCATGAGATGGTGGTTTCGCCAAGTGCAGGTATGTGGTTCTCTTGTGTGTGTTTTGATTTGGCTGATGAATGTAGAGACGCCCATGGCGATCACGTATGAGACTCCGAGACACGAGACTGGTCTGGAGGAGGATAAGAGTGGAGATGGGGGTAATTTGGCAACAGTGCGCAATGAGAAAGCAGTAGAATCGCGAGAGCGGAGCTCACAGAGTGCGCGATATGCGCTGAACGCGCAAAATGCGCAGATTGCGCTGGTAGCGCCAGTTGAACGACCAGAAAGTGCATCATGGACAAAAATCACGACGGATGTTTTATGGAAAGAATGGCTGGAGCACGAAACAGCAAAGAACTTGGAACGAAGTGATCCCCTACGTCGCCTTGGATTCCAGCTCGAAATGGCAGAATCATTGTTGGATTTGGATTTTGCATTGACCCAGGAATTACTCCTGTCAGCGGTCTTTGAGTATCTTTCTGATGTTACCATTCCGTCTGAACATCGACTACGTTCCACTCCAGAGCAGAAACTGGCCTCGAAGACATCTTACGATTGGATGCTGCCATGGGATTACTCGCTTTTTCGTTTGCCGGCCGAATTGCAGAAACGAATTTGGAGAGAATACACGAACAGGTTACGAACGCACCTTCAGATGCGCTTGGATGGTATACGGGCTGAAAATGAAGATACACTGGTACTGGGATCGTTGGACAACGATGATTTCAATCTCATCACCATGGGAATGCTCGCTAAAATCGTGTTGCTTTGTGCAAAGAGGGCTGGTGAGAATGAGGTGCAGATGGTTCTTCGGGAAATTATCACAAAAGCGAACAGTTGCCAAGGAACCCAAGCAGAAATCGTGAGTGCATACGCACAACTCTGCTATGCCATGCACTGTGTATGGCGGTCTGGCGGAAAATCGAGCAGGGCTCTGGCCGAGTATGAAGCTTCCATTAGGAAGATCATTGAAAAGATGGAGCATTGTGAGCAACGAGTGAGGTTGGTAAGACTATATAATACCGTTCGCCAAACAATTAACGTATTAGCCTTGACCCCTGAAGCGCTGGGTACCTGAAGGATTCATTATAGAAGACAACGAAACATAGACAACGTTCGACTGAAGACGGAACGAGGAAAAGAAGAAACGACCCCACTAAGGATCAGCTTTTGGGGGTATTCTCAAGCTCTCATTATCATTATGCTGCTATACAATCTGCCTGCCATCATTTCTTTTCCAATGTGTCCAACTCGTGCCAATTTGCCATTACGTCCACCAAACAATCCAAACATCTCAAGCAAAGACCCTCTTCACCTCGACCTCTTGACAGCTCGGGTTCTCAGGGCTGTGAGGGCCAACTACCCATGAAAGAGTCGTGTATGTGTATCCCGCATTCGTCAAGCAGACGTACCACCGGTAGAAAGCCTGCACCTTGTAGACGGGAGGCGAAACCGTATCATCAATAGTTCCATAAACGTATAGCTTATTCTCGTTATCGAATCCAACCTCCGTGAAACTTTCGCTCGGTGTAAACAATGGGACTGCGACGTTCGTAGTGATGGGAGAGGAGATCGTCATTGGAGAAGAGAGGTTGAAGTTTCCACCCTCAAGCTCGTAATTGAGACTGCCCGGTGTGCCGAGGACAGGATCGGGTGTGAGGAATGAAGAGGTGTTGAATGTATAGGTAACGGAGGTATTGCTGAGTTGGCTGCCTAGGCAGAGGCCTTCAATGGCAGCTCCTTCGTGGCAGGTAGAGAGCGAAACGCCATCGAATGAGGTGTTTCGGGAGCTGAGGACGAGGTAGAAAGGAGCAGATTGGTTCAGGTATTGTGCTGTGACTGAAGAAGCCGCGAAGGCCAAGATGCTGGTGATTATTGATGCGCGCATTTCGAGGATGTGAATTCAAAGCGACAGTGATGTTTGTAGCGAAAGTGTTTGATGGTTGAGATGAACTTGATCCGAATGATCAGAGAAGGAGAAATTGGCTTACCTTTATATTAACTTTGAAGATCTCATGCTTCTTGTCGGCAGAAATGGCAGGAACTGGTGATGGTTGTCGCTGCGGAGACCCGAGATCGTCAATGACGTTGGGAGCTCGTATTCGACGGACGAGCTTAAAGATCACCACTAAAAGAAGGGGACTTTTCATGTCAACTCCCTGCGCCAAGAAAGGCTATAGCTACTTTAGTGATCCATACCACTCTATTGTCGCCAAAGTCTCACCCATTTGATGAGTCTTGTGATCAGTTCAATGGATAGCAGCAAGGGACTCTTCTCGTATTCCGGCGATAAAAAATTCAAGTCGGCAGTGTCTAGCAGTGACGTGCATGCCGGAAGGTTATTTTGGGGGCTTTGAGCTTATTCTCCCGGAGGCGAGCTTCCTCGACAAACATCGTGTTTCCCTCTCGCTTCTGGGAAATAAATTAAAACTTAGACTTGGGAGCCCCATGTTGGAAAGACGGTGAACCTTTTATTGCGACGATCGGGTCTCGCAGAGTCTCATAGTTGAGATCAATTGTCGGCCGACAGAACGGTACTGCGAGGTGTACTTCGTACATTTTCGTATGGCTAATAACGCCATGCTGAGATGATGCACACACGGGTTTGTGCCTCACAGAGCTGTTGGTTGCCAATTGTAATCATACCACTCTTGTAGCTGCAACTGTTGAGATGGATTGGAGATCATCCAGGACAGACCGATCCGTTGCAGAGGCTCCGCAAAAGACTTGGCAATGCCAAAGTGAAACCAGATCGACGTCTATCGCAATTTGAAGCATCACGATGATGGGATGAACGATCGAGGATATCGTGGGCCTTATAGAGATGAGGAAGGACATGAGAACTAGAACATTGGAGGTTCTTACTTCGAAGTAGAAAGAATTGTCGCCTCTACTTCGCCTCCAGCACATTCGGGCTCACAAAAGGTATACTAAACTGGCAAGCAGCTGCCCCTGTGTCACCAGTGGCGATTGTATCTATGAACTTTTTTGTCCGCAGGACACAGCTCGAATTTCTCGTGACCGAGGTCATGGCATACATACCTAGGTAGCGCCGATGTTGCATTAGCACACAGGCTCGAGCGCAATTCTGGACGGTGTCCTGAGCAGTCGGTCCTTAGAGAACTTTTCCTAGCCTTGGACTCAAGCGGACCTGAGCTGGAGTATCCAAATCAAGCTTCTTCATCAAACGGCTGAGGAACTTCAGTTGTCGCCATCCATCTGCATTACCCGAACTCGACAATACAGCATGGTATGTGTTCTCCGTTACGTTTGCACTGCCAAAATTCCACATTGCTTTCCATCCGATCGATCCTTTTCCATTGGGTATTTCTGTCGTTGTGAACTCTACACACATACAGTCAGCCGCGAAACCATTTCCTGCCCTTTCTCCGTCCACCGTGTATAAGCTCTCCAAATTTGACAGATGCCGAATAATAGAAGCAATCTTTTGGGTTGGTGTCAAAGCCCACAAAGAGTATTGATCCAGAGAAAGGTGTTTCACTGCTAATTGTGGCCTCATTGATGATGAAGGAGGTGCCCATAAATCACCCGGGTCTTTAATTCCGTTTCTATCATCTGCCTCTGAAGTCTTTAACGGAGGAGAATACAAATTCATCATCGTTTGCTCTTTTGTGACTGAGAGCTTCTAGGATCTGCCACGTTTTTCTCAACCAAAGACTTCTGCCGCAGTTCTGCAGATCCTGGTATTGCATAGTTGCTCGAGGATCGATACATGCAGGATATGATGTTAGACCTGCATATCTCGAAAATACAGTCCATCTCCTTCCATTTCAAGTCAGATCAAAGTATAAGACTTGGCCAGTGGCCATCTACAAACAGCAATCTCCCCAGTCACTTGCTTTCATAATTCTTCAATCATGTCTGCAAATACTACTACACCTCATCCTGTTTCTGCAGAGGTAGCTGCCAGGATCGCTACCACGCCTCATGAAGGGCTACAGTCTCTCTGTGACATCACGGAGGACCTGACCATCGGGCAAGCGAAATATCACAAGTACAACCCAAGGACTTACTTTACGACTCTGATTGACGACCCAGATTTTCTTCTGAAGTCAATGTGTCATGCTAACGTAGGTCTCTCAGGATCTAGAGCTGCAGCTTTCTTCTACCCACATGCTTGTACACCAGAGTCAGACTGGGACTTTTACTGCTCTGGAGGAGACGTGGCCGTCGCCAAATTCACTCATCTGCTCACGAGTCTGGGCGCAACATGGGGGATCAACAAGAAGAGCAACAAGGAAACCAACGAGGCTGAAAGAAAAAAGTATGGGGAATACAGCGACAACTTCAGCACGGTCGAAGGTCAACTGAATGGGCATAGCATCCAAGTCATGTGGGACCACGAGATCAGAAAGGGTGCGTTCCAGACGATCTTGGAGTTCCATTCGAGCATTGTTCAGTGCTTCATCTCAGCATCGTGCGCTGTATCGATGTATCACAACATCAGCTCGCAGAATCAATTGGTGGCCTGGTATCTTGATTGGGTCCTGCATCCAGTGAAGCGTGCCAAAGCTCCTAAGTGTGTTGCCAAGTATGTATCTCGGGGCTTCGAAGTCGTTCCATACTCAAGAAAGCTCGTGGGACTACCTAATTATGCGCAAGAATCAGCCTTGAACCTTCCATCCATGCCAAGAGCGGTTTCAGACAAAGGATGTCTCCTCATCAATTTCGACGTTTATCAGGAAGCCCCTAACGCAGTCGATACCGCCCTGCACAGTGCGACCATGGAGGAGATCATGAATCTCCGCTGGACGGAGGAACTAAACTCTGAGCTATGTGGACCTGAAACGAGATCTATAAGAGGCATGTATCGGGCACTCCGCTCCGTGGAGCCAGAACACTGCCTTAGAGGTTACTTGAAAACCGATGGTAGCTATGCGAGTCATCGTGCCATTATGAGCGAAGTTACCTTGAGACTTGAGAAAGTGGCGGAAGAACCTGAAGTCCAAAGACTTGCATGGGGAGGAAAGCCTTATGGTGATGAGATTGATCCTGACACCTGGACTTCATATCCTGTACCCTGGATGCCAGTTTCACCTGCGATTCGTGGCGGGTGGTATCAGATCAACGATAAGTTGAACTACCCGCCTGTCTAGTCGCTTGCTCTCACAGTGAGAACATCGAGCTGTTCTGAGTTTCATCGAAGCAATACATAGAGTTTTCACTTCCACTTGATTCTGAACATTGTCCCAATGCCTTTGTCTCCTTCACTACCCTCCATGCTCTCACTTTTTCGAGTCTTCATATCTATCAAAACTTCGTGTGTATTCATGTTGGGGTTCGACTATTCGCTCATGGATATGACCTTACTCTAGCCGTCACACCGCCTGGCGAAATCGAGCAAACATTGTAGAGGTACGAATTGGAGTGTTCCGCATTTTTCATCCAAATTCCGACCATCTATCAGATCTCAAGGTAATACTGCAAAGGCAAAGAATCTTCTTTGCTTGACACGCTGAGAGCTGGAATTGTGCTACAGCTGCTGCTTAGCTAGATACCTAGGTAGGTAGGGTTAGGGGCGATAACTCTAATGTGCACGTGATTGATGTATGGAAACACCATAGCCCAGCATATCAGCCAATTCTCCTAGGCCAGAAGATACATTTCCACCTGTCCCATCGATAAAAAGATCTACTTCCTCTCTGATCGCAGTCATATCCTCATCCAAATCCTCAGTTGCACGCTGAATGTATATAGTTCCCATACCCCTGATACAGCTCAATACGGGATCACCACTCAATGGCAGAGGCACTTACAACTTCTTGGCAGCTCTAAGATCATAAGCATGAGCTGCAACTATTGCACATTCCTCTGGTCTCAGTTGCATAAGCTCCATCGCCTTCACATAGATCGCTGGATCAGGCTGGGACAAAGTCAACGATGGGACACGAGAGCATGGAAGCGCTGTACCTTCGTAAGGCCTAGAAGTTGAGAAGAAAACAGTGCATGGAAAGGAAGGCCTGAGTACTTTGCAATGTCAAGCTGCAGTCTTGTAGTCCCATTGGCGAGAACAACACTTCGGGTCATCAGCATCAGCTTCTGATTCGATTTCCGACATACAGGAAGTTTTTTTCACGCAGCCTGGAGAGAGCAGGAAGAGCATCTGGCCACCCTGGAGATAATAAGCTGTGCGATCTTCGAAATGAATCGGTTCTTTCACCAATTTGGAAATGCCACTGATCGACCAACTTCTGCCTTACATCTTCATCCCATATCTTCAAGTCAACACCACGAGCACTTAACAAGCGATCCAGAAGTCGGCGATGCGTGATATCAATGTCTTCAGTAGGATCTCTAGCTTGGAAACGAGCATGGATTTCGGCAAAGAAGCCAGCTCGCCAGTCGTTCGCAAATTTTGAGAGCTCTGAACTTGGAAGCTGTTCCAAAGTAGGGCTTGCTTGAAGAGACGGGAGGAGACTTGAGTGCCAGTCACAGCATGTTCCCATGAGGTCAAATACTAACGCTTTGAGCTGTTCTTTTTGGAAGTCTCTTCGTCCTGACATGATGGTGTTTGATTGAGAATTGGGTAGGAGTTTGCAAGGAAGCGTTCGAGGCTACGTTAATGATCAATCGGCAACAACACAAGTACAAGTTCTCGGCACTTTTGATGTCTTGGATATCAACCATACCGACTTCCCCATCTTTGGCATTGCCTGGAAGGGCGCGAAGGATGACGAAAGAGGTTTGGCTTCCGTCAATACGCTAATCCCAAACAAGAACCGAACAAAAGTAACCTCATCTCCTTCTTCGGCCTTCTCAACATCTTCATCACGAATAATTATTCACTCCTTTCGTTTTCCGCTTTACCAATTTCGATATATCTGAAGACGTCAGACTGACCTTATTTCAGTCCACGTACCAGACATCGAATCAATCATGCAAGGAATTCACTTGGACGAGATTTCAAACACAGCATCATCGATGTCCACGACCGGTCCCGTACTTTGATAGGTAGATGATGAAAGTCACTACTTTCCATGCGGTAAGCGCCCCGCACAATTGTTGATTAGCATCAAAACATATCCAGCTCGAGATGCGTCCAGATGTATTGCGAGGTCAGCCGATCCAACATCGGGCAAAGGAGTAACCGATGAGTCAACCGATGGACGATTATATATGTTGTGTCCTGCTCCCCTTCACCGCTCCGGAACTCTGGATTGAGATACAAGCAGATGCTTGCCATTTTGACGTTGTGTCTAATTGGTGCACTCTCTAAGATGGATGCTAGAAGTCGGAACTGCCAGGTTTGCTACGGTAAATGTAAGTCAAGCATAACGGTTGCAACTCGTCTCTACTTTGAGCAGGGAAAGCTAACATTAACGCAGAGATATGATAAATCATGCATATCCACCCGTGTACGATATGAATCCGAAAGAGGCCAAGTCTGGACTTATTCAAACTACACACTCGTCCCCACCCTGAGCTCCGGGAGCAAAAGAAACTGCAATGTCAGTACTACATGACAGAGTGTTCCCAAACATCTTCGATGACGAACGTGTGTCCAATCCATTGATGCTGCGACTTTGGTGGAAAGTTGTCACCCAGAAGACTGCAAGTGAGCTCGAGCGTCATTATCTAAGAAGCATCGAAATTCAATGGTGCATGTAAGGACCTTCAGTGCGGTCATTGAAATGCACCCGGATATCCTTTTTCAGTCTGGCGCTCTTCCTCAGCGTTGCAAATACTGATGACGTCTGTGAGTGTTCCGTGGATATCCAGACTTCGAAGATACCTAGTTCGACCAGGAGCTCCATGAAGGTGGAACAGAAACTGTTTATTGAAATATTCAAAGATTTCAATTATTGTGGACGCTTGCGGCAGATTCAAGTAGCTTACCAAGATTTCCTCGCCCTTCACGGAACATCACGAAAGCAAGCTAGTTTAGAACAGCTCCCTCGCTTCATTCACACTTCGACGCAGTTTCTGCCCATACACGGGCCAAACGACACCATAGCCTCGACCATAGACAAGCGTCCGAATAGAGTTGAGTGACAGATGAGCCTCACTTGGATCCAACGCCAAACCATCATCAACGGATTTCTAAATTAAGATATGTCTGCAGACTAAGTCGGGTTGTGGAATTGAGAAAAGTTTTCTTGACGGCCAATTTTAACCAGTATCGTCTTATATTGGTGAGGTCATGGAGACCTGCATTGCTGAAGCAAGTGGCTTCTTCCTGCCCCAAGGCGTATATATAATCCCAAGTCTGCTCATTTCTGAAATTCTACCCCCGTCCGATCGTTTACCCAAAACCCCATACACTGACAGGCAGAAACCCATACATTCATTTAAACATCAACTCAGCACATAATGCATCTCCAAAGAGTTACCTGTGCCTTTGTGGCCTGCTCGGGCTCCGTGAGCGCAATCATCACCCAGAACCCCAGCCTCGATTCCCTCGCTGCAGTTCTGCCTGCTGTCACTTCCCCTACTATCCCCACACTCGCTCCATCACCTCTCAACTCAATCGCAAGCATGGACTCCTCCGTCGCCAATGCCAAACCGGAAACTGTCACAACCAGCATCGCGAATATTATCTCTTCCATAGTGAGCATCGAGCTCCCAGCTACGACAGTCCCCTCCGTCGCCAGTGTCGCACAATCTACTCCAGCCTTCACCACCTTCGTTACCGTTGCCCTCGCCACCGAGACAAAGATTATGACCTTGATGCCTCTTCCCTCCGCCGAAGCGAAGAAGCAGGAAGCAGCTTACAGCAAGGCTCAGAACGTGCCAAATGCTGTTGCCAGTCAAGTCAAAGAGGCTCTCACCGCTCAAGGCAAGGCTGTCCCATCTGCTCTTGTCCCAGATCAACCCAAGCAGACTGAGGTCAAGCACTCTGGACTCGAAAACATTGTCGAGATTCTGAAGAACACGGACTACAACCAAGTTGTCCACGCAGATCCCTCCAAGGGCTTCTACATGGAGTATCTCAACGGCACCGACCCCGCTGTGGCCGATGCGTACGCCAAGAAGAACAATGCCAGAATGCCGCACAATATCTACAACATGGACACTAAGGGCATGTGTGTTCTCGGTCATGCAATGAATACCGCCACCCTCAAGGTCACCCCTTTTGCTTTTGATACCAAGACGCCTATGGTCTACATTGCTCCCAACACCACTCTCCAGATTGGAAACTTCCTGCCACCTGGTGCGAACAAGCACAATGGCCGCTTCCAGCCCAAGTTCAACTGCGACAAGGACTGCAAGCACTGTGCTGGTGATGGAAAGGGACCCATTGATACCTTGTTCGAGTATCATCATGCCAAAAAGGCAGATGAGAGTACCTTCACCAACTGGAACCCCAGCAATGGTAAGCTGTCCTCCCTCAACTCGACACAATCAGACTAACACAGTAACAGTCGACGGCCTCACTTCAAACTTCAACATGACTTTGCACAACTCGGCAGGTGTCTGCAAATCCCGCAGCTGCAACGTCGCTGCCCCTCAAATGAAGAAGACCTGCCCCAAGGCCAGTCTCTGGAATGACAAGGGAATCTATGGCTGCACGTCAGACTGTAAGGTTACCGGTCGTGATGATCACTGCTGCATTGGTGCATTTGGAACACCTGACTCTTGCCCTCCTTCTAGCCAGTTTCTTCACTCGTAAGTTCCCCTTGTCTTCGTCCTCCATTAAAGAAATATGCTGACATGAAACTTCTAGACTCTGCCCTGACGCATACTCATGGGCTTATGATGACAAGGAGCATAGCGACACTTGCGATGGTACGACTAAGGTTGACGTTGCTTTCTGGCCCATCTCGTGAGAGAGTCGCTGTACAACTAGCACTCGTCCTCAGCTGTGATGCCTTCATGGATTGGGACGGGTACTGAGTCCACGATTTTTTCTGGGTGGGTGGTTGGGAGTCAGGTGAGGGTATCACCTTTACCTGTACTCAAGAAGTACTTTTGCTTTGGCATCTGGCGTTCGGGTTTCCGGATGGTGGGGGCCTAGTTGGAGGTGCATATTTGTTTTATTGTTTGGGTTGGGTCCAGAGTTCTTATACCTTTGTACTTATAGAAGCAATTGATGATTATTTTGGGGATGTTCTCTTCATGGCGGTGACTTGATATCCTCGTATCATGCAACCTTGAGATGACCACGTGATCTCACCGCAGTATTTTCGGCCCAAGTAACTCCAGCTTGTGTGTGTTCTAGGGCATCATAACCTGGAGATCTGGACACTTTGCAAAATAGAGAATTCTGCGGAAGGATACATCATAGCTTCTTCCATGAAAGGGAAAGCCGGGAGACTATGACACCCAGCACTAAGCCGAAATCAAAGAATAGGCGCATCGAAAAGATACCCGAAAGTGGGGTTTCAATACAATAATGGCATGCATGGAGGAGTGAGTTCTTTCGTTCCTTTGCATATCTCGTGTTTCTCGATTCAGCAGCATCAGACACGTGTAGGCCCGATAGAAAATGACAAGGTTCAGTGACGACGGCTTCGCGGCCCGACGATCCTGAGGATGTGCTTTTGCGGCTCCACCTGAGTTGAACCATGTGATGGAGAGGATCGACTTTGTCGCTCATGCAGCTCGGCTTACAATATCTGAAACAAACAGGAAAGACTGGTAGGCTGGTAGGTCAAGGCTGGTTTCGGCATCAAGAGGCAATTGCATTATTCCAAACGAGAAATTGTACTCCTTGCAAACAGTTCTCTTATTGTACAACAAATCTTGTCGAAACAGAATAAAATCACGATTTCTGAAACTTGCTCTCACTCTTCAACCAAGTCTTAAAATCCATCAGCTGTTCCTCCTTCCTCACACCACTCATATCCCAAGCATATCCGCCCTCCCCAAACCACTTGAACATCGCCCCCAGGTCATGAATCATCCACTTGAGCCCACTAGCGACCAAGTTGAACGTTATTGGCATCTTGGTTCCAACCACATCTTCAAACGCCTTGTCTGCTTCTGCAAAAGTGAGCTGGTCACCAACTAAAGTGACTGCTCGATTGGCATAATTCTCTGGATGCAAAAACGCTTTCGCAGCAACGAGTCCAATGTCCTTGGTGCCGACTAAGCCAAGCTTCACGTCTCCCAATTGTCTCCACATCGCTGCAAATCCCTTGCCAATAAAGTCTGGAGTCAGATTCTCGTAGAAAGCGACAGGGCGGAGGATCGTCCATTGCATATTCCTTGATTTGAGATGATTCTCGACGTTGAATTTGGTGATGAAATGCGGGACTGGAGTGGGATCGTTGTCTGCTTTTCCAGGTCCACCACGATCAGCGGAAGTGAAGATGAATTGCTTCACGCCATGCTTGACAGAGGCGTCGATGAGAGGGATGGCTTGGTTTTCTTCGAAGGAGCCGGCTTTGAATGGGTTGGGGACTGTGACTGAGAACACGCCGTGAACAGGCTGGGAGATGGATGTGAAAATTGGTGCCGGATTGCTGGTATCGCCTTCCACGACGGTGATATTTGGTTTTGATGCTAGAGCTTGTGCAGATGGCGATGAGGCATTGCGTGTGAGTGCATAGATGTGAAAGCTGGGAGTTGGACTGGAGAGGAGCGCGCGAATAACTGCTCCTCCCTGTTTCCCAGTCGCACCTGTAACGAGGATATTCTTGAGAGCCATGAGGTAGAGAAGACGACAGATTATGAACTCGATTTGATGAGATGAAAATAACAAAGGGGACAGACAGCTTTTATACTTACCATGAAGGAGGTTGACAGAAGCAGATCTCGATATCTTATGCTTCAAAAGTCTCCGCATCAAGCAATACAAATGTCGGAGACATATGTGGTAGTACAGAGTAGCAGCACGAAGCCAGAAACACTTATCTATGATGTATACACATACACAATGCTTGACTAAGCAGTTAAAAGAGGGTGTGAGAGAGGAAAGGCACAGTATCCGCTAGATGCCGCAACCGGGCAAACTTTCAACAAAATGTTTCCGAGATCTCGGAAACTTCTCTGAGCCAACGGAAATTGACAGGAGACAAGGCAACAACGTCACTTAACGTGTAACCCTCGTTCCTAGACCAATTGTCCTTGCTCCGAGCCAGATAGCCGAAAAGTATGCAGTTGTCGTCCTTGAGTGGCTCTATGACTTTCGACAAATGGTCTAGGATTCTCCTTGGGTCTCTGATCGCAACTTGCCGTAGCCGTAGCTGGTTGGCACCAACGTGCCACCTCAACAGTGTCCCGTGTCTTCCTCCCTGTGCGTTCCACTGGCAGATGTCTCCATGCCATACCCAAATGACAAGCTAGCAAAGAAGTCAGTATGGGGCCTTCCGGTATTCCTATGCGCAATCACAGATCATTGGAGTAGATATGATTGTTTGGCAATCGTTGAGGCGTTCGAAAGGTGGATCTGGCAGATCAGGCAGATCAGCAAGGGCTGCTCGTCCATACGTGGTATCCACAGTCTTTGCGGAGTCTGCCATCGTAACGACGAACTCGAAGAGGGACGCTCGAAGGTTGAAGTGCGTCGAAATAAGGTCCCTGGCAGTATACTCGTAGACAGTGAAGTTGCTGTGCCTCTGTGGCCTAACGTTGTTGAACATACCCGGGCACGACCAAATGCTGCCTTCAACGACATGCGCAGGAGCCGTAATCGTTCCCTTCGATATCATTTCGCCAGCGCTTGATTCTGTTGGCATATATGAAGGATGCACGCTCAATCGGTGGCATTGGTAGTGTGAAGATGTTGGGAGAGTGTTGCACTGCGAAGCCGCGAAATTGGTGGTGATAGGGTTTCGCGACCGCGACGAGCTTCTGTCAACGCGTGCGTGCCCCGCAACATCCAACAACAATGTTTCTCCAACTGCAATCACTTCTTCTCGCAACCTTAGAAGTTATTCCAGCGATATGAGACATCTCGATATTATGCCAAGTTGTTCCACATCCATTGTCAATTATAACTAAGCACTGACGTCCTTGCCAGACTTGCCTAGCAGCCAACTCGCACAATGCTGTGCTTGCGGGCGTGTTGAAAGAGCCGTCGAAGAGAGCTCAAGTCGAATCGCTCAGATGCTGTTCTCCTTCCTAGCTGAATCCATACATCGATATGAATTACTCCATTCTGCAGGGTGGAGGAAGACCCAGGATGGACGCCTTGCACTAAACTCGTTCCCAAGCCTTGAGAGTAGCGATGCTGGCTATGTCCTTCATAGACCAGAGATATGCAGACTTGAACATCTCCTTCCTTCTTCGTCGTTGTCGACCTTTGTTGCTGATTTCATTCCTTTGGAACAATCGTTAAGTGCGGCATGTGTACTTGTCTACACGTGGATTTTTCGCACCAAGAGCGCTTTGGTTTGTGGCAATTACTTTGAAAGGGGCAGTCGAGCTTGGGATTGAATGACAATTAAGCTTTTCGACTGCATGGGGATATCTCGTTTGACTCCAGTTGGGATCAAGGAGCATTCAATCTCCGAATGGGCTGTCAATATCGAAGCTTTCTGTCCTTCCGCTCCCACTCTCACAAACACTCTTTGTCGATAGGTCAGCATGCAGCGAAGGGCAAAGAGTGTGAGATCAACTGATCATTGCAATGCTCACCTGTCACTGCGAACTCCTCCCGTACAGGAAACCTGGATTTACTAGAGCAAGGCTTTAGTGCATCGCCTCACCTCACCGAGGAGCAAGATTTTACGGACGAGAGGTTAGTCACGCTCTCACGGACGGCGTCGAAGGAGGTTTCAATGGCAAATTACACTCCAAGTTCGACTATCGAGTGCTGACACACGACGAGCCGCTGGTGGGACTTCCCACCTTCGATATACTGGGCGAATGGTCCAGAGCAGAAAAAAGTTGTCAAGATGAGCCCAGTATCCGCAGATCTTACTTTGCCACAGGCTCACAGGTGTGACTGTTGGTTCATCTGACTTCTTATTGCTTTGGACTCATGTCGAGACGCTCGGAGCTCGGCTGCGTTGGACTCCTTTTAATCAAGGAGAAACGCATGGTCGGATCAGCGTTGGCACGAGGAGGATCTGTGATCACGAATTGGCCTAGTAAGAACTTGACTGAATTGCGGAACGCTGGTTACGGACGTAGGTGCTCCAGCCACTTCAGTACCTCCTCCGTCTTGTCCATGCTCTCCTGATTCAGAATCAAGCAGCTACTTCATGCTAATGTTTTAGTCTTCCGGAAAGCTGGAATGGAAAATCAACAATAGCTTAAACCCTAAGTCACTGTCAAATCTCTCCATAATGGTACCACTACTATCGATCCCATCCTTGTCCCTCGTCGCGATTCTTCAATCCTCATAGCCTTACATGCAGCCTAAGCACATCAATCGAGAAGGTTTCCATGCAGCCGGCTCCTGTTCCGAGAACCATGAATATTACCAACGCAACGGGAATCTCCAAAGTATACCCAAAACATCAGACACGGCTTGATAGTGCTAGAACCCTGGGTTCCATCCGATCGACGCGAGCAAGGCATTACAAGTGGCCAGAGTCGACAGGAGATGCAAGCTACTATGCAGATAATTTTCTTAGACCAATATGCTGCAACTCAAATCATATACTCGAAAATATTGCTACAGCGGCCAGAATATTGTCTTACTCAGAATTGCTTCCTGCATGCATGGCCGATCCCGCAAATAATATCTGCGTGCAGGTAGGCTGTTACCATTTTCAATCAGAATCTGCGATTGCACTCTGGCCATATCGCGGTGTTATTCAGTATCATGTCTATTTGCTATACACCCAACTGACGTGCTTGATATTGACCGGAACATCTTACCCGTCGTCTACCTTATCTTGGATAATATTTCGGCCAAGGCGGCCAAATGCTGGACGGCCCACAAAATCAATCAAAAGCGTCCAGACGACGATTCTTTCGACCGCTGTGCTGGACACTGGGGATTTGGGGGTTCCCCATGCACTACTGCGTGGAAAGTGGGTATGAATAATTGGAGTCTGGAGTAGAACCCCAAAAGGACGAAACGAGCCGTCCATCGTGTAGTGGAAAAAAAATGCCCACTTCGAGCAAGTGACGTCCACTGTCATATCTTGATTGGTCCCGCGAAAGAGTGCATTGTGCTGGAAATGGTCGGAAATGGTTCAGCGGTCGCTACTTGAATTTACCCCAACCGCTAGAACATTCAGGCTAAACAGCAGTCTCGCCTTGTCAGCAACGAAACGCCACTAACCCCAGGCCTAGATGTTGGGGCTCCGCTTATACTGACTACAAACCTTCACTATCATGAAATTTTAGATCGATCTATATCTGTATTTGCACTCCAGGCGGCTCAGTGGCCTGTGGATAAATGTGTTTCTGATTATCCGGACGGTGGCGCCGAAGAGCCTCGAGCCACAGGACTAACAGTGGTGTTGGGTGACTTTTACGGCCTGGGCCGCCAATGCTGGATGAATGCGGATAAATTCCAAGACGGTACCATGCTCGGTATGACCAAGGGGTCTAACCGAGGAGCAGACGGTACATGGGCAAGTATATATCTGAGTGAGACTCCGTTTCTTTTCTTCTCCACTGCCTTCAGGATATCCTTCTTCTGCTCCTTGCAGTAAACTTTCAGAAACATCGCCAGGATGCCTTTCTACACGGCAAGCAAGTCGACCTTTGAGGTTGGAGGAAGAGAGTTCCCCAGAGTCACCTGGTATAAGGTCTCGAATCTGAGGACTCTATACATTTGCTTGATGTTTGCTGTCCTCACTTCTGCTACCAACGGTTACGATGGATCCATGATGAACGGTCTTCAGGCTTTGCCTCAGTGGGAAGCATGTGAGTATTCCGCAAATGCTTCAGAATACCAACTCATATCATGTAGCATTTCACAATCCAGGACCATCAACTCGAGGTCTATTGAACGCCATCATGTCTGTCGGTTCCATCGTCGCTCTTCCCATCACGCCATATATTGCCGATATTCTTGGCCGACGTGCTGGTGTCATGACTGGATGTGTCATTATGATTATTGGAGTTGTTCTACAATCCATTGGCATCAATATCCAAATGTTCATTGCGGCTCGTTTCCTCATCGGCTTCGGTGTCGCTATTGCTCACGGAAGTGCTCCTCTCCTGATTGCAGAGCTCGTACACCCTCAACATCGAGCCATTTTCACGACGATCTACAACAGTACTTGGTACTTTGGTAGTATCGTTGCCTCTTGGTTGACCTATGGTAAATCCCCTGCGATAATCACCAAGCTTTCGAATCAGTTCTAACAAATATAGGAACCTTCCAGCTTGCTGGTCCGTGGGCCTGGAGAATCCCATCAATCGTTCAAGCTGCTCCTTCCTGCCTCCAGTTGATTGCTATCTGGTAAGTCTCTAAGAAGCATGCCTCGTGATCTCATACTTATCTACTGCTAGGATGGTACCTGAGTCCCCTCGTTATCTGATCGCAAAGGGCAAGAACGAGAAAGCTTTGAACATCCTAGCCAAGGCGCACGCCAATGGCAACGTCGAGGACGAACTTGTTCAGATCGAATACCGTGAGATCCGAGAAACCCTTCAGCTCGAGAAGGAGTTCGAGCAAAACGGATGGCTCGAGTTTTTCCAAACCAAGGGCAACCGCCATCGTCTCATCATTCTCATCTCCCTTGGATTCTTCTCCCAATGGTCTGGCAACGGATTGGTTTCTTACTACATGAACCAAGTTCTTCAAGGAGCCGGTGTTACAAGTGCGAAGCTTCGTCTTGAGATCAACGGTATACTGAACATCATCAACTTCCTCACCGCTGTCACGATGTGTTTCTTCATCGACAAGTTCGGTCGTCGCCCATTGTTCCTCTTCGCTACTGCCGGCATGTGCGCATCCTTCTGCATCTGGACCATCTGCGCTGCCGAGTTTACCAAGACCGCTGTTGCTGCTGCTGGACAAGCTGAAGTTGCCTTTATCTTCATTTACTACGTCTTCTACAACTGCGCTTGGTCTGGTCTGTTGGTCGGTTACGCTGTCGAGATTCTCCCATACAAGCTTCGTGCTAAGGTAAATCTTTCTTTCACTCTTTTCAGATACACCAAACTAATGAATACCAGGGATTGACCCTCATGTTCCTCGCTGTCGATCTTGCCCTCTTCTTCAACTCATACGTCAACCCCGTCGCGCTCGCCGCTCTGGACTGGAAATACTACATCGTCTACGACGTCTGGTTGTTCGTCGAACTCTGCGTCGTCTTCTTCTTCTACATCGAGACCCGTAACACTCCCCTTGAGGAGATCGTCAAGTACTTCGATGGCGAACAGGCATTGCTCGGTGGTGACATGGCTACCGAGAAGGCGAGGGCTATTCTTATTGAGGAGGCTGGTGATCATCACAACAAGACTGCCATTGCTCATACAGAGGAGGTCAGCAGTCCTAATAGCCAGGACGGCAAGATCTAAGAGCATGAGGTTTTGAGATGCAGACTTGAGACGAGATTTCTTGTGTATATTTTGTGTGAGATATCTTGGTTCTTAGACTAGATGGGCCGCAAATGAATTATGATCATTAATCAATTTGACTTTCCGATCTTCTTCTTCCTTTCTTTCTTTCAATTTGCAGTGTCACGACTTGTTTCTGTGCGGCTGCTTGCTTCCTCAGTGGCAAGCGACGCTCAAAGCGGAAGGTGGGGTAAAGGAGAAGCGAAGCGAGGCTAGACTTCCTCCCCGAAAATATTCGAATACCTCTGTAACTCAGTCCACATCACAGCTGATGAATTCCAAAGTCTTAGCCCAATCCAGACCCAGCGGTCTATGATGTGGCATGATACTGCTGGAGTAATGGCATTCTCTTTGCTACATCAATCGTCAGAATATTGCCATGCTTATACCTTTGCGAAACCCGGATAATCAAATGTCCGTTAGGCGTTGTTGTAGTCATTATGTCTGTTCCTAGGTATATTACGGTCTTAATAGTGGTAGAGATTGACCTCAATGAGGAAGTAAATTCTTTTCGGGTTATGGGGAAGCATAGAGCCTCGGATAGTGTCGAGGTCCCCATATGAGGAAATTTTCAAAGGTGCCTCAGATCCAATTCTTCTACCCTTATCTCATTTATCGTATCCACAGGTAGGTTGCTAGAACGACAACACAAATCCAACACCTCACGTGCGTGGGTAAGTTCCTTCAAAACCTGGGGAATTTGACGTTGTCGACAAAGCTCGTGTGAGTCTTGATTTTGAGCAGCGATCGTGGATAGCGAGGACGAGTTGCAGAATCGCCTCGTATAACTGAACCAAAACTGATTCCACCAGTTGATTTTCGCCAGTCAAGGTAGCCTCCTTAAAATAGTCCTCATATCTGGTGATCCTCATAGTGTCTAAAAGATAGAAACACAGTTCAAAGAGCCGCACCCTCTCTGCTGGATCCTGATCCGTGAGAAAGGGCAAAAGCTGGGTAGAAGTTAGTACAGTACGGTCTTGGATTTTGTAATCCTTACTTCTAATATACGTAGAATTGCAACCCACGGAAGCCGTGCCGAGACAAATCCAATAGTATGGATATCTCCAATCTCAAGTCTCTCTATGATCTGCTCAATCATCGCTCTCCGAGACGCAAGAAGCTCGAAGAATTTCAAATGATTAGCTATGTTAATGTTTCGGGGTAGAAAATCAAGCTGCAGAACTTTGACCAGGTGACGCCGCAGATTGTTATCCGGCAGCACTGCGCGACTAGATCTCAGAGCTTTCAGATCCTCAAACGCGAATGGAAATTCATCTCCTCGCGAAATCCTCAGGACAATAGCCAAGATCTCTTGTTCTATTGTCAGATCCGGGTAGTGAAAGCCGTTGCCTATCTTGATCATCATGCGAATATAGGTTTTCTTTGCAGATGATGACAATCTTTCGAAAGCTCGGGTCCACATAGCACCATGAACTTTGTCAACTCTGGCCCCGGAATTCAACAACAGCTCAACAACATTGTCAGACTTTTTAGCTAGAGCAGCCTGGAAAGCACTCCCGAGAACGCCACCTTGAAAGTTAACATCCGCGTCGTGCTGAAATAGGTCCACACAAATGTGCAAATTTCCTGCAGCAGCTGCAGCTTCCAGAGGTGTACCGAAGAACCCGGCCTCGATATTCGGTCGAGATCCTTTCGATAGAAGCTTTGCTACCAACTCTCGATAGCCTTTATAGGAGGCTAACTGCAAAGGTGTCCCGAAAAAGCCGCCAATAGCGTTGACCTCCTTCTCGATTGTCTCCTCTGATCTTAAATCAACGATGTTTCCTGCCAACTGAGGGAATCCGATGGAAATCGCGTAATAAAGTTGCTGCCCACGACCTAGGGTCGGGTCGTAATCTTTCTCGTAATTCTTAGCAAACTTGTAAAACCAGGAGTCGGGGTCATAAAGCTGGACACAATTCCTGAACGCTCTCTCGTTCTTTTTCTCGAATAGTTGGCTTATCGATTTTGTCAGATTTTCCGTCAAATCTGTAAAGCCCTTTGCCACCTTGGCGTGTTTAAACCAATTTTCTGCTATATACTCAAGCAGAGTAATCGTTGATTTTGGTTCTGTGCCTGTGATGGTGACATGATTCGTGGAGAGCAGATACTCGATACTATCTTGAGTAACTCTAGTATGCGCCCTTTCCTTAGCTACGTTCCATGCTTCATCCAGGGTTGCTTCCTGGTCGGCTGTCGTCACGCTCTTTGTGAACTCCATGACTTTATTCGAGAGCCTCACAGCTAGGTAATCCCACACTGATGAATGTGGGATCTGAATAGCATGTGCTTCAGACTCGAAGATGAAGCTACGAACCACCACATCAATACCTCCTGAAGCTCCTTCAGGGTCAAAGTGATCATCTGCAAGTAGTATAGCTTCATCTCGACGCAGGGGACGGAGTGAGACAAAGATCCAGGATAGTATCTTGTCAGCAGTCACTATTGCATCTGATCGTTTGGCTTCGTCTGAAGGTAGGTGTTTGTTGAAAAGGTCTTCGTATACCCGTATCAAAGATCCAAAGACACTATGGGTATGCCTGTTCTTGATAAGTTCAAGGTGGCCTTTGATCTTGGTCCTCGTTTCCTGGGCTTGCGAATCCAAAATATACTTCAGAGATAGCTCGGCTAGTTTGAACCTATAATCGTAAGCAGAAGATCATTCAGATACAATCTTTACTCACATTGCTCCTGCTTTTTCAGGAAGAGTTTTGATGATGTCTTTGCACATGTCTTCCGTCAGGACATCAGGTCGATCTTCTGCAAATTTCCTCACCTCTTCCGCAACGAAGAACTCTATGTCATCCTTGTTGGGACTGGGCAAATCACCTTCTGGATTGATGGTGATCGTTCGGATGGTAGGAAAGTACTCGTTGACTGGCACGACCAGCTGACTAGAGAAGAAGAATTTGAGTTTGGCCGTTTTTTGAGATAGGTGTCGGAGGAGAACAAGAAGTTTAATGTACTCGGGGCATTCGTCCAAGGCGTCAACGAGTACGATGATTTTGCTGCGACTATCGATCAAACTTATGAGGAGTTTTGAAACTTCCGAGTCTCCAAGCTGGGAGCCCGTTGGGCCTGGATTGTTTAGCTTCTCGTATTGGATCGTGACTTCTTCCGCGATGCATTTCCTATCGGATGACACAGAGAGTTGTTTGGCCAGGACTCTTAGAATTGCGATTGTAGGTTTATGTTCTGCCTGGGGACTTTGCAAGGTGGCATTGCAGTAGAAAAAGACTACGTCTTCTTGCTGTCTTCGAAGATGTTCGATAATGATCCACACGAGAGCTCTTTCCGGTTCCGACAGCTCCACGAAGCCAGAAATGTACACTTGGTGTGGATATCCAAGAAGTGAAACTCGTATGCGTTAACAGCCACTTTCCTCAACCAAAGTACTTTTCCTGCAACTTATCCCTCACGAAATCGTGTTGTGCACCTATGTCGATTTTAGATATCCATCTCAACATGTCAGCGAGATGTTGCTCCGCTACGACGGACTGTATGCTCTGTAGGATCCGGATGGTCTCCGCTTGGCCGTGCAGAATTACCGAGAGATATTGATTGTTTGCGAATTTGCGACACTCTTCGTCGGCGCTGGTGATGCTTTTCAAAGCACTCGTCCAATCGTCGGCTTTGACAACGTTAAGCAACCATCTAGCAAGAGTTTTCCGAGCAAAATAGCGTGCTGCCTTGGCGTAAAACTTGACGATCTCCTTGTAACGACTAATCATAACTTCTTCAAAATCTTTGTTCTGTCCCAGGTTCTTCTGAAAGTAGTCCTGCTCAACCATCATATATCGTGCAGTAACTTGAGCAACAGATGAGACGCCGTCTATGGCCTTTTGGCGTTCCTCGGTATCAGAAATTATGAGCTGGAAGTATGAGTCTTCGTAATGATATGATGTCTGGAATACGTACTGGCAATACACAACAGACACCAGCCCAAGCCAAGCCAGCGTGAAGGAGGTCAAGACTTGCCGCTTGACTCGCAAGCCCAGAGAACTTCTGTACGATTTTGACGACCTGGTGGATGCTTCTTCTGACATTGAACACTTCTTTTCCTTTCCATCGAACGACCCATTCCTTGGTCTCCATTTGCTTCATTCTGTCGGATACAAAGGCTTTCATTGCGGCCTCCTTGCCGACAAAGGTTATCTGCCTGGCTTCAGGTTTAGTTTCTCCATACTTCTCATCGGTAACGGGATTCGCCTCGTCCAGGGCAATGTTTCCATCCCCGAGCTGTTTCACACGCTCCACAATGATGTCGTGATCTTCAAGGATTGCTCGACTCTTGTCGACCTTTGAAAGTTGTTCGTAGGCCAAGTCCCAAAAGCTGGTCACAGGCGTTTTGGCCTTTTCTTGATTTTTTGACTCTACCTCTTCAGAACCGGTGCCTTCTACCACTTGGTCATCAGTCGCAATCTGTTGCCACTCGTCAGCTATCAGTAAACGCTGTCTTGTGAGGCATGTACTGACTCTAACTCTTCCTCAGCCCTGCCTTTGCCTTTATATATTCCAAAAGCTGCTGTCTCTGCACCAGACTCGTCGTTTGAGTCATCGTCGACCACGATTTCAGACTTTTGTTGTGACGCTTCGAGTTCAGCCGAATTGGATTCGATGGGAGCAATCGTTTCTCCTGCATCATAGACTGGTCTTGGAATCTCTTTAGAACTCAGAGATGTTGCCTATTCATACAGAATAAGAAGTATCCGCGAGCATATTGGCTTTGCACTTACATCGACATGGGTCGTTGGACTTTCAGGCGCCAAGTATGATTCCTCATTTTCAGAAGTAGGTGCGGCTGACTCTGGTTGCGGAGCCTTGCGAGAGCGATCTTTAGAGGAGAGTTGCGCAGCAAAACGTTCCTGCGCAAAGCGCTTGAAAAAGTCGCGCTTCCGCCCCAACATGTTTCCAAGAAACGCTATCCCGTGGTGGAAAGAGGAAGTGCGATCACGATTGTGGTTTCTGGACGTGGATTATGCTCAGGTGGGGCAAGGCCGAATCGACAGCCACAGAAAAGGCTGGGCAGCAGATGCCCAATGGCTTGACGCATCGCTTCGCCGATTATGTTTCTGGAAGCTTACTCGTAGGAAAGGCTGTAATGTAATGTGAAATCGGGTAACTAGTATTTATAATTCATGATTTGAATTCAAACTTCTTATCCCAGGCTCTTTCCCCCCTAAGCTGCTCTTCAAACATACTTTTCTAGGCTGTACGGCGCCCTAAGCAAAGTCCTTAGGCCCAAAATATAGTGGATTCAGGGCATTTGCGAGGTGCGCTACATTCTAGCGCACTTGGGTTTCGCCTGAGAAAGTGGTTTATGGCAGCTTAGGGCTGTAGCTATGCGCTGAAAGTTAGCCATTGCCCCTGAGCTAGTGAGCAATCTCGCCTACACCAGTCCAGTATCAATCCCGTACAGCTCAAAACTTAATCTCTTCTTCCACTTGACTCTGGTATCAATGCAAAGAACAAAATCGATGAATCCTTGGTAAGATCTGCAATCGTAATTTCATTATCAATTACTATAATAGAGCTCGATTACATTACGAGTCTCGATATCATGGTATCATTAACATCACGAAGTGAAACAACAGGGTATTCCTCATTACTTCCCCTCCTCCGTCTTCTCCTATTCCTTACTCTCAACTAGTCCCAGGATTACCATACGATCCTCCTCCTCCTCCTCCACCACCACCACCGTCTCCACCCGAAGCAGCCGCCTGTTGCCCACCCTGAGACATTGCAGCTCCAGCCCCAGCAGCCGCGCTTGCAGCACCCAACGTTGGGCCCGCAGCACATGTACAAACATCAGCCGTCAACTCGCAAACACGGCATCTTACTCTGTGTCTGAATCTCCAATGGTAAAGCGCCGTTCCTAGGAACAATAGGAAGAAGATGATGAACAGAATCAGGAAGAGAATGAATAGTATTAGGTAGTCGCGTTGTTTGTCGCATTTTGTAATACAGCCAGGCGGACAGGACTGTGTTTCTGAAGGGCGTATGAACGTGGTTGAGCCCGAGCTCGAGGAGGTCCGGGAGCCGGGATTCGTTGAGGTGGATACTGTAATTGTGACGGGGATGCAGGTTGAGAGGGAGCTTGTTGATGAGAGCGTTGAGGTGCAGTTTTGGGTTTGGGTGACGGTGGAGGTTATGGCGTTGCATGTTGAGGATTGAGAGATTGAATTTGATGAGAGTGAGGAGGTGGGAGAGCAAGAACTGGCGTAGACTGTGGTTGGGGAGCAAGTTGATTGTAGTGAGCTTAGTGAAGAAGTGGGAGAACAGGAGCTAGCGTAGACTGTTGTCGCCGAGCACGAGGATTGAGTCGAAGAGGACGACAACGTAGGAGAGCATGAGCTCGCGTAGATTGTTTTTACGGAGCAAGTGGATCCCGTGTTGCTTGTAGTGACCGTGATTGGTTTGCAAGACGAAGATGCCGAAGGTGAAAAAGTGATTGGAGAGCAGGTGGAGGCATATATCGTTGTTCCGGAACAAGTAGATGCTGGATTGCTGGTAGTGACTGTGATTGGTTTGCAAGACGAAGATGTTGAAGGTGAGTAGGTGATTGGAGAGCAGGTAGAGGCATAGATTGTGATTGGCGTACAGCTGGCGCAGGAAGTAGAAACCGATGATAACGAACAACTTCTTGACACCGTCACGGGAACACAGCTCGGGCATGTCGTTGGGATAACAGTTGATGTTGGGATACATGATGTCGGAGAATAAGTTGGACAGCTCGAGGGAATAAATGTACTCGTAGCTATGCAAGAAGAGACCGTGTGACTCGGGCAACTCGATGGAATAATTGTACTGGTAGCTACACAAGAAGATGTCGTGGGCGTCGGACAGCTTGTCGAAAAGGATCGGGTGATTGTTGTAGGTGGAAATATCACGATATCCGTCGTTGTAAATGTGATTGTAGACAAAGCACAACTGGTCATTGGCGAGTAAGGACAGAAACTTGGGCAGACACAAGATCTAGACGTGTGTCTAGTCTTGCTACAATCTTGGATCGTCGTAGTGAAATTTCCATAATTGAAATTAGTGACATAAGTTGTTCCAGCTTGACAGACAAATGAAGGAGGTAAAGTTGTTGTGCTGATTGATCCCGGCAGCGTTTTGGTGGATACCAATGTTTGGTACTCAGTGACCGAGGTGGTATAAGTGAGACCTGAGATCGTGCTCGTAACGACGACAAGGGACGGCGGACCAACATATATTGACTGGGTGGTGGTGACTAGGCTCGTGAATTGGGCCGTGATATAAATTGTCTTGTAGACTATGACGGATGTCGGAAGACATGATGATACAGGAATGGACGACGTCGATGGTGTAGAGATAGAGCTCCAGGTATTCGATGAAGTTGGACTGCTGCTCGGAGTCGAGGAAATTGGATACGATGAACTCGGAGAGCTGTAAGTCCGAGAGCTCCAGGAGCTCGAAGATACCGAACTAGGAGGAGTTGAAGATGGTATAGACGACAGGCTCGACTGAGAGCTGTATAGTTTAGAGCTCGTTGGCGAAGACTGAGAGTATGGGTAGGTAGTTGTCGTGACCGACGAAAGCGTGCTGGATGTACTGGATAGCGTGGATTCCGTACATTCAGTGGTCGAGGAAGTTGAGTGAGGTGGAATAGTAACAGATGAGAAGCTGCTTGTTGTAGAGACTGACTCTGTCGACTCAGTACACTCCGTGGTGACTGTGGTTTCGATTGTCGTCACGTGTGTGCTCGGAGGTTGAGAGCTCCAATAAGACTTCGAGCTCAGCAGGCTGGAGTGTGATTCGTGGTAAGTCGAAGTGCTCGTCGAAGGAGTAACAAATGAGCTCTTCGTTCCCGATGAAGGAGTTCCGAACGATGACGCTTGGCTGCTTGGGGTAGAATGTTCATGAATCGGCGTTGTTGACTCTTCGCAATCAGTGCTTTCTGGGTGAGGTCCATAAGTCGGACTCCAGATTGGAAGTGGCGGGGTAGTAGAGCTTGTTTTTGGAAACCATTGTATAGACAATTGAACGAATATGGCAAGCCATATCGTCAGATACTGGAGCAGCATCACAAATGATATTCCTTTGATCACTTGTGGCAAGCAACAACAACCTCTGTCAAGATGATAGCGATCGAGTAAAAAATTTCAACGGAGGGGCTCGCAGAAACCGGGGAATATCATGCCTTGAATAGCGGAGCAGCAGCCGGACTTCCAACCACACGCTGACCACCCGTCTCATTGCCGTTGTCAAGCCATCAGCCCTCTTTGCGGAACTAAACAGATCTTGACCGCAAAATCAATATTGAATGTCATTTTCCGTGATAGGCGGACGCATTGTTGATCGCAAGGATAACAAGAAGCTCAGCTGGAAAGCCACATCTGCAAGCCACATGATACTTCACGACTCAAAAGGCTAGAGACAACACACAACGGTGAGCGAGCAGCTTACAACCAAACACAACGTCGATTTAGCACAATGCACGTGCCGCGATACGACGCTGTATACTCGATTAGGCAAGCATGGCTTGTTCACCGAGCAGCTGTAAGGCAGGACATTCATGGGACCACCATAAGGCGAGATCTACGCCCACATGATGTGGACAACTTCTGCCGGGTTCTACCGGTGGTCCGTGAAACTTCTTCAATCATCAGACTATGCGAGACATATGATAAGCTGGCAATCGATCTGGAAAGACAGAAACATGATTATTAGAAGAGGGTGTCTCGCCGTGCAGAGATGTGAAAATTGCAAGCTCCCATTCGCATCGGTCAGACCTTGTCTGTCTGCGGTACGACGGTAATGCACGGTTGATGTGCGATTAACCTTAAAAAGGCTTGCAGGGTGAGCGCTGATGGGGTGTCAGCGGAAGCGTTCAGCTGTTGTGAAGTTGGGTTCGTGGAGAGAAGGCGGGGTTGAGGCGAGCTGACAATCGCAGTCACGTGTAGTCTGACTTGTGTGACATTCCAGGTTCCCCATTCAAATTGGTTACATGTTGCCTGTTTAGCCGCGGCATACTTATGTACATTTTCTTGGTCTCAGATGAGATGTTCTGATTGTATATACAAGAGTTCGAGATAATTGTGAACTGGAAGATCAACTTGGCGCGACAGTCGCAATAGTCATCATTGCCTGGCGGTCAAGAAATGATAGAAACGAAGCTACTATTCAAATAGTTCGAAGATTTAACGCTTACTTCGCCAAGCTTTGAGTTGTCACCGAAGGGCCTGACGCGGGAGCCATTCTCATCTCACTACTTTAGCTCCTTCGACTTGCGCATCTCAATGTCCACTGTCGCGGGACCTGTCAGCGGAATATCCAGATCATAGCTCAGCGGCTTGCCCTCAGGATCAAGCACAGTCAAAGATAGGATCTTGACATTTCCCACATTATACTCGAACGTTCCGTCCATCACCAATTTTCTGCTGCGTCCATCCCACGAAAACATAATCTCAGAAACTGCCTCTTGAACAAGACTCTCTCCATCATCAAGATAGAGCTGTCCACGTGCCCTTCCTTGTTCATCTGGAGCAATAAGGATCTCGAAGCCTAGTTTTCGTAATGCTGTTGTGGTATTCGCTCCACTTACTCGCATCGGGATGATAGAGCCTCCAAGGATGTGGACGGGAATTTTGGTGTAGTTGATATTTGTCAACGTCATGTGTTGGCCTGATGATTCTCTGTCGACTGGCAGCAACGTGTGAAAGTCGTAGAACTGAGAGTGAGGGAGGTAAATTGTTACGTTGGTGCTGTTCTCGGCAGTGACGGGGGAGATAAGTAGGGAAGGACCATAGAAGAACTGGTCTTGAATGGGAAAGGTGATGGGATCTTGGGGATATTTGAACCTATTTCATAAGTAAGTAAACAGGGAGCAGAGTTCGAGGATAGACAGCACAAACCACATCGGAGTTAGGACCGGTGTCCCATCCACTGTCTGCTTGTGAAATGCAGTGTAGATATAATCCAGCAGCTTATATCGCGTGGCAATCGCATTCCTAGCCGCATCGGCAACTAAAGGCCACCGGTAGAATTCCTGAGGTATGTTCGGCGGGTCTCCGTTGTGGTTCCTAAAAAATGTGTAGAAAGCTCCTAGGGTAGCCCATCGAGCGCATAGTGTTTCCGTGGTGTTGTCAATGAATCCACAAACATCGGCTCCTACCATGGGGACTTGAAAGATAGATGCGAATTGCAGCATGTGCCGGATCGACTGAATATATTCATCCCAGTTGGAGATGTTGTCACCGAGCCAGTGAGCGACATGAGTTCCAGCGCCGATGAATGTGCTTCTAGTAACGATGAGAGGACGTTTTGTGGGTCGACGGGAAAGCATCGCAACACGGGAAGCGGCGCTCATCATCGTCCCATAACTATGGATATGTTAGTCAAGTTCGGACTGAAGTGAGACAAAAGAAGTACAGATTATGGGTGTCATATTCGGCAACCCCATTTGCATGGATCAAGTCGGTGAAGATAGTGTGGTTGCTGAGAGACCCAGCAGCGTTGTTGATCATATATGGCGGATCAATAAGATCTCGTCCTGGTAGACCCAGCATAGAGCCTGGGACTGATACTGGGGAATTAGGTCCACTCTGATTTCGAGGAGGTGGGTAAACGATCGAGCTGGGCGCATTAGCAAAGCCGCGAGGATCATTGCAGGGCCAAAGGCAGAAATTCGCAGCTTCGTTCATATCAATCCAAAGCCCATCTATATCTATCCCTGTAGACTCATTGAAGAAAGTGTTGAATTCGCCGTTCCAGAAAGCTTGCATGTTGGTATGAAACCAGTCTGGGAAAACTGTTACACCTGGCCACACGACTCCATTGTACCAGGAGCCATTGAAATTCTTCAAGAAAACATCCAAGGCAGCTCCATCATTGAAAGCTTTATAGTCCTTGAAGTTGGTAAGCCTCCATTCTCACTCAGAGCCTTCTGATAGATAAAAACCGCCTGCGGGTGTCATACCTGGTATGCAACAGCTGGATTCCGTTAGCTTCAGAACCACTTGCTAAGAAGATACGCACCTGGATCTACCATTAAAATATAACGTTGATCACGGTTATGAAGGTCGTTCACAAGGTCCCTTATCTCGGCAAGCGGGAAGTTCTCTGGATCAGTTGTGAAGATTTTGTAATGATCCATGTAATCCTACAAACTATTAATAAGACGATGATATCCACCAAATCCCGAGAACTAACAATATCTGTCCAAATTGTTTCCAGAGGGATATTAGCAGCAGAATAGTTGGCTACTGTTGCAGCAACCTCCGACACGTTGGCAAAGCCAAATCTGCAGTCATGGAAACCGAATCCCCAGTATGGCATCATTGCTGGCTTTCCCGTCACCTCACTATATTGCTTGGCAACATCAATCGGTCCTGGACCAGCCATGAAGTATAGATCCACTATTCCTCCAACAGTATTGAACTCCAGATATTGTCCATCCTCCTTGGTGTTATTGATCTTGATATCCATCCCGTTGCTGTTGATAAATGCGACTCCATGACTCGAGTTGCTTGCTGGACGATTCTCAAAATAAACAGGGTGGTTTCCGTATAGATTTGTTCCAGGAGGAACTCCGCCAGCATCTCTTGACCACAGTGTTCTTGTGTAATTCGTTGTGTTAAGCATCAAAGGATCGGTATGTTCGCCCAAGCCGTATAGGACAGGATTCTGTGGAAGGTTTGTTCGCAGACGCAGGTATTGGTTTTCGAATATGAGGCTCGAGCCACTGGTATTGAATATCGTCTCGGAAAGGTCCCTTCTTCGCACGGCAAACGAGAAGGGATATTCGACAATCACAACTTCGAGGACCGAGTCAGCAGCGTTGACGGTGCCATTGGGACGCGGTAGAACGGATTCGGGGACTTGGTAGACTTGAAGCTCGGAGTCGTAAATTTTAACATGAACCCTGTTTTCTGCAAATATGTTAGAAGCGTCCATCTTCTTGTCATTGATTCTACATACCTGTTTCGTAATGCACCGTCATTCGCAAATTCTGCAGGTCAGTTCCAAAGACATTGCATGATCCAACCAGTGAAAGGTTGGCAGACATGCCACTGTTGGATAATTGTACATTGCTGGCGATATAGCCAGCACAGCTTGGAGAGAGGTATGACTGTGCAAGTCCTTTTGAACCTGCTAGAAGAGAGAGAACTGTTTCTTTTGAGAACCACATCGAATCAATGCAATTGAAAGGAGTGTGAATTGAGAACACTTACTCGAATCCACCAAATTATACGCGTTGACCATCTTGCTTACCTTTCAGTTGTCTAATGGCGGGGTCAAGTCTGGAGAACAGCTCCGAACCCCGTTTAGACAACAAGATATTGTGAACTGGTCTTCACACATTCTGGAAGACTTGCAGGTTCATGACTAACCTCTCAACCTCTGCTTCTGACATCTAGAGTGGGGTTTTCACGGCTAACATGGGATGGGATCTGGTGTGTTCGAGGGAGAAAGCTCTGTTAGAGCTTGACCGCCCACGTGATAGATACTTTGAGACTAGCGTCTCACTAGCTCGAAGTCAGTTTGAACTTCGGATCTCTTCTTCCTTGCCAATCTCTCATCGTCTTTGCTCAATCATATGCAGAAGTTCTGTAACGTTACGCCATTTTCATGCAATACCTATCCGCAATCCCAAATCATACCCACGTATTGCTTTCATGATCTTGAATGCAGACCAATCCTCGCAGCCAATGTTTCGCAATTTCACGAACATTTGAAATGATTGGCATGTTTACAAACCCAGAGGAGATCACCGCAAGCTTCGCTTCAACTGTAGTCGCAGTCGGAGTAGTCTCAGCTTGCTTTGCAATTTTAACCAATTCAAAGTTTTTCTTTCATTGTGCTGGTTAGGCATTCTGCTCACACTTGATCTGATACCTTGGCGTCCTTTTCACTATCTGCAATCTTGGAATGTCAATATCACGAACATCTCATTGTCTGTTTTCTGCATCGCAGTTTCTTTATTTCCTGCCAAAGCCAAGTCCGTTGTGCTTTTTGATATTTTGGCTTCTTGCAACATTTCACCAGTGTGAGATGTCCGACATCAGATGGAGGAATTGCTTTGAATAGGAGTAATACATCTCGATTAAGACTGTGTTTGGAACTGGTATGGCAAGTGGTCCTTCTTGGAAGCGATCTCGGTGGAAGATTCGCATGGCACGGCAGTGGCGCAGCTGTAAGTGAGACTTGCTGTATCTACCGGTTTGAGGACAAAGATCAATGCTGCAGATGAAGCTCATTCATATACTCCAGACTGAAGGAACGCTACGATGATGAAAAGTGCTAGTGTCTTGCCATCCAACAATTTGGATCGCCTGGATCTTCTCAGAACCACAAGATAATATCTCAGAGCTTCGTGGCCTGGCCAGGTCTCGAAGCTTGAACGAGGGGTCAAAAGCTGAGACTTGCTTGAGCCTTTAGTGTTGGGCAATACCCCAATGCCTCGTGTTCAGGAAAATCGCTTCACCCTACACTCTTCCATCAGCAACACGCAAATTCAATCCCAAATTTATTTATGTCACTTACTTGCAACACAAGGTCCAGCTTTGATTGATCGATGGAAAGGACCGTATTGTTCAAGTCACGACGTGATGCGAGGCTACGTTCATCATGCAGATCCTTCTCCTTCCTCCATTTACCTAAACTGATGGGATTTTCCCGCTTTGTATGCAAGCATTCTTGTGACATTCCCCTCCAGTTCTAGTTCTTCGAGACTTTGGAATTTCAGGGTCTCGGCAATCGTTATACTTCTCGGCAATCGTTATACTGGGGTCACGACAATCATTAATATATGGGTAAATGCAAATCCGAACCACGCAAAGACGAACCCAACCGCTCCACGCCAAGCTTTAGAGACATATTAACAAACAAGGGGAGTAGATGGGCAATTCCCGGCAGCCTGGAGACCAACAAGACGTCCAACGCACTCGCATCATCGTTTAGCTGACACCTTCTACTATGAGCACTCCTCCAGGGTGCCTCAGTCTGCTGAGAAATTCGACACCAGCTAATCTCAATTTCTTACAATGACTGGCAGATGCTCGACCATCTCCCGTAGTCACGCAACGCATCTTACCTCATCGTATTACCGTGGATTCTGTGGGAAATTGACACGCCAACAGGCGTACAGTACCATGGGTAGCAGCGCGGGAACGGGCGCTTCCCCAGATTACACAATTGTGCTGTACAAACTCGGAGATTTCATTGCGTCTTCACCAAGAGTTTAATGACACCATCGTCTGTTTCCGGAGTGTGTGAAATTGAATGGATAGTCATCACACGGAAAGGGCTCAATAAATTAATTGAAACTTGGCGGGGTACATCGCTACCGGACTTGACAGCAGATGATCGAGTGGGGAAACAGTCTTCTTCAAAGCTTGTGACGAGTGAGGTTTGCCCCCCTGAGGCGACCTTCCTACTTGGATACCCTTGCCAGGAAAACCATAACGTCCTGTGAATAACAACAAACGCATTGATCATTTTCTTGGCAGGAAGGGCCGACTGGGCTCGACAGCTTTCGCATGCATGCACCATGCATTCACCAAGGAGAAGACAAGGCACACGTCATGTTCATGTCTTCTTCATTTCAAGATGCGATCTCGTCGTCAGCAAGACGAGACGCACTTGCGAATCAGATCATCAGGGTCGCAAATCTGGGGAAGAGCGCGGACCACCAACTAAGCAAAATGGACTATTGAGAAATGCCGATCAGCTATTTCGGGCTTTCCTAAGCAGGCTCGTCCAGGGATGTTCGCTCCTCTCGTGCTGCGCACTCATCCCAGATTTATTGTTCTGAGTCCTGCAGACCGACATCACCGAGGCATCATATCCGGGTCTGGATGCTTATTATTTGCTGCAATATTGGATTGTTGGTTTCCGACATTAAAGACGGGATCGGTTGGCTCGCCTACACTGACTCGGCTCGCTGTGGGGAAAAGGAGGGGAGCTTCGCATCCCTGACCCCTTCACGCTCTCATGACCAGGGCAACTGCTCTTCACCGTTGACCACAAACAAACCAACACCAGCTGCACCCTGGCTTCAAATTTGTACAGTACGTACTGGCAAAGGCACAGTAAATTACTTTGTTGGTTGCTCACGAAAATTACAAAGTTGCAAGTACGAGAAAACCTTGGACATCGGGCTATTGCAACCGAGTCGACTGTACCTATCAACTACAGGAAGACCTCGCCCCGCACCCAAAACCTGCTGCGCCGCCACACCCGGTTCGCCCCTCTCGTAACTTGGCGTACATTACTCTGAGCTGTTAAGCTTAAAGCGCCTTGTTTGCGCCAAGTAGACGCCCAAACCGGTGTGGCACTGGCCCAGGATCCTCGCACAAGGGCAGAGGCGATGGTGGACGATCTCGGTCCCAAATATACCGGTTGCACCCATTCGCACCTCACGCGACGGAAAACGCGACTCGACATGCCCCCCTTTCAAGTCACCTCGAGATGGAGCTGGAGCTGGATAGCAAACAAAGACACGTTGAGAAGAGTATCACACGGCCTGACAAAGTCTTTCTTTCATTGTTCTTAGAGACCTTCCTGATCTTGTCGTCTGATGGCGCTTGAGGGAGCCAACATGCAGCATGTCTGCAGCTGGGGAGAAACTCTACCTTAACGGGAAACGGGAGACGAACCAACGTCATCTGACTGGTCCAAGGGGGAGGCTGTAGCTAGTCCAGTGCAATCTTAGTTGCGAAGTCAACGGACATAAAAGGGTCAGGGCGTCGACCTTGTCCTCTGAGAGAAGAACGAGTGTCTCTGTTCCTGTTCTCTCTTCACTCCTTATCGTCAGGCGTTCACGTCACCCTTCACTCTCTTTCGAATCACTCCTTCATCGTGATGTTTATTGCATAGTAGTATAGTATCGTATAGTATAGAAGAAAGACATAAGGTAAGTTGGCGTCATGGACCCGCTCCTCCTGTTTCATCATGATTCTTTTTTCTGTTGCTGCTGCTCGAGATGAAGTACTATACGAGAGAGTTCTGTTCGACTAAACGGTGGATTGTAGTTGCGGTAATGTTTACTCTTGCCGGCCTCGTCACCCTCGGGGCCCTGGTCTCGCAGAGATCTGTAGCTCTTGCAGCCGGATGTTGGCGAGACACTACATGCGATGGACCCACTTCAGCAGCATTCCCTGGACCTTGGGACGAATACAACTATTCACCGACTAGCAGGACTGTATCTCCTACAAGCATTCTTTCCGCAAATGGGGAAGTCATTGGGAACTATCCCGGGACGGCAACATTGAAGGGGAATGGAACCCAATTGATATTTGATTTCGGGAAAGAAGTCGCTGGCATCGTCACCGTCACCTACGGCGCCACAGGAACCGGGAATCTAGGTCTAGCATTCACAGAAGCGAAGAACTGGACTGGAGAATGGTCAGACAGCTCGAATGGATCCTTCAGACCGGATGGATATCTCCTCGCCAACGTCACCGCCACAGCGGAAGGGAACTACACGATGCCTCTTCCCAGACTTCGTGGAGGATTCAGATACCTGACTCTATTCTCTGAGACAACTAGCGGAAGTGAAGCCAATCAGACTTTCGCCATCAACATCCAGGATATCACGGTCGAGATCGCTTACCAGCCAACGTGGTCAAATTTGCGTGCTTACCAGGGATATTTCTCCTGCAGTGATACTTTGTTGAATCGAATCTGGTACTCGGGTGCTTATACCCTGCAAACGAATGCTATTCCCCCCGCAACAGGACGAGCGTTCCCAATTCTTGGCGGTGGCTGGATGAACGATCAGGATTTAGACCTTGGTAGCACCGGAGCTACCATTTACGTTGATGGATCCAAGAGAGACAGGACGGTTTGGCCAGGAGATCTTGGAATTGCGGTACCTAGCATTCTCGTGTCAACAGGCGATTGGGAAGGTGTTTCGAATACTTTGGTGGTTTTGTACAATGATCAAGTAGGTGGTTTTCACGTGATGAGAAAATACAGCTACTGATACCTTCCTAGCAAAGTACGGGAGAGCTCCCTTTCGCAGGTCCAGGAATCAATATCTATGGCTCTGACACGTACCACATGGCTACAATGATCGGGACATATGATTACTTCCTCTGGACCAACGATCAATCTTGGCTAAGCACCATGTATCCTAAGTACAAGAGCGCCATGGGATTCATCACTGCGAAAATTGATAGTACCGGCATGCTCGATGTGACAGGAACCAATGACTGGGGTCGACTTACCCAAGGAGGCCATAATACGGAGGCGAACATGCTTCTGTACAAAGTCCTCACTTCAGGAAGTCAACTTGCGACGTGGGCAGGAGACTCCAGCTCGTCATCTTCGTGGTCCTCTTTGGCAGCAACGTTGAAAGCAGCCGTCAACGCCAACAACTACCAAGCCTCAGCAGGGTAAGTCCCTCTCTCCATTCACAAGTCTCTCTCAAATCACTAACCCCAAACAGCGCCTTCAAAAACGACGACACGGAAATAGAACTCTACCCTGAAGACGGCAACAGCATGGCCCTCGTCTTCAACGGCGCCCTCCCCCAATACGTACAATCCATCTCCCAATCCCTAACCAAGAACTGGATCGCCATCGGCGCCGTCGCCCCCGAGCTCCCCGACAACCTCGTCGGCTTCGTGCAATCCTTCGAGATCAAAGGCCACCTCGCCGCCCGCCAAGCCACCCGTGCCCTCGACCTGATCCGTCGCGCTTGGGGCTGGTACATCAACAACCCCTACGGCACGGAATCGACCTGCATCGAAGGCTACCTCGCCGACGGCAGTTTCGGCTACAGAGCAACCGCCGGCTATGACAACGACTACTCCTACACCTCGCACGCGCACGGCTGGGGCACGGGGCCCACGGATGCGCTGACGAGCTATATCGTCGGGCTGACGGTTACGGCGCCGGGAGGCAGTGAGTGGAATCTCAGTCCGCAGTTTGGCGACCTGACGCATGCGGAAGCGGGGTTTACGACGCCCATGGGCAAGTTTTCGGCGAGTTGGACGACGACGGATGGTGGGTATACGGTGGCGTGGGGAGCGCCGGGGGGAACGCAGGGCGTGTTGGTGTTGCCTGCGTCGTCGGCGCCCAGTGTGGTGGTTGATGGGGAGGCGTTGACGTTGAGTGAGGGGGCGTATAATGAGACTGCGGAGACGGTGACGATTAGTGGGGCGAGTGGGAGTCATACTGTGAAGGTTACTTATTAGGGTGGTTATTTATTGTATTTAGTACTAGGAGGTGATGGTGGGTTTGCATTTGCATGGGTGGGTTTTTGGATGGCATTTTTGGTTGCGGGGTTGCATTTTGAAATTCTAATGTCTATGGTAATGTATTAACAATAGCCATGAGATGAGATGCTGGTATGAGTACCATGTACTCATTAGGTATTACTTAACTAAATCATTAAATACTGCATCATGATCTGTTTTCAAGCTGTCAAAACTAGCTTCACCTAGGTAAGTATGGCAGTCTCACCTGATCTTGGTCATTCTTGTACTTAAAGACATTAGCAGCATAGTCAAGTCATGGTCTCGTCATATTCGTTACAATAAAGCTACTTACACCCAAGTAAACCCGCAATCATAGCCTCCATTTCCGCCCCCTTGACATACGGTGACGCCGCCATCGCTAACTCCATACACTTCTGTTTCGCCATTTTAACTCCATCAACCTGCGTAAACTCGTCCCTAGCAATAAACATCGAAGGTAATTTAGCATTTATCTGTTTATCCATTAGTCACCTCTCACCCCGAAATTACCAACCCATCTTTCGGAGGAGAAAACTCACTTTAGAAAACAACCTCGCCTGTCCAATCCACAAATCGTTCGCAATAAACCTCAACCGTCCCTCCGCCCACTTCCTCTGCCTCTCCGTCGCATAATCGCTCATTTTACACACCATCAGCGGCCACGTAATAAACAACCCCAACGCAGCCGTGCCCACCAAACTCGCCTTCCCACTCTGCGGCCTCTCCGCCAGCGGCGGATTCCCCGGACCACCACCCAGAAAATACGGTACACTCGCCAGAATATCCTCAATCAGATCCTTGGACGTCCTAACCGCTGCCCCGAACTCAGGCATCGTGCGGTAATCCTGGTACGTAGGACACAGCCAAGCTGAAGCTCGGACGATATCCCCGCACAGCATCATCCGGGACGCACGCATCATGTTGAACGCTGTCGCGATGCTGATATCGACATACTCATCCGTTCTTCCGGGAAAAGCTTTCATGTCCTCCAGATCCGCATCATCGCACTCATCCTCGTCGATCCACGCCACGATACCGTACCTCCAACTCCTGGGCAAACTCGCTTCCCACTCCTTAAACTCGGCATCGAGCGCCTTTGCGAGCTTGAGGACCTCGAGCACGGATTCTAGGTCCGAGGTAAGTGTTTTAGAGGCGCTGGTTAGGACGGAGTTGCATTTTGCGTGTAGGGTGGCTACTTCGAGGTTTAGGCGGGCGCAGATGGCGGGGAGGTTGTCTTTGGTGCCGAAGCGCATCCACCATGTTACGCCGGGGATGGGAGGGGAGCAGGAGACGAGGCAGTTGACTACCTGATCGAGTCGTTAGTGAGGTTATTTGGGAGAGGGAAGTAGACTTACCAATTGTGAGCGTGCCATGATGTGGAGAACCCGTCCTAAGTCTGTGAGGGGTGCTTTCTTCTCATCTCGCATCTTAACTAGAATTGCGGCTCCGTCTGCGTGAGAAATCCATCCGCTTGGTTGTCCTGATGTGCCTGTAAGGACCTACACTCCATCTGTCAGCATCTAAATCTCTCTCATCAAGATCCCGCTAAGATCCTAGATTTCAAGAGATGAAGTAAGAAAGAAAAAACGCACCTCAAATAACCCTAACACAATAACAGCCGCCAAAGTATCATCCTCCACGGCCTCCTTCTCCACCAACAACGCCTCATTAATCTCCTTCAACGCCCTACTATAGCACTTCATCGCCTTGGGCATCAAATGCCTACTCGCGGGTCGATTTCCCATCAACGCCAACCCCGCCGCCATCACCGCCGTCCCCAACTTACTCCCCTTCCCCTTCCCACTGAGACTCTTCTCGTGCTCCAGAACCGGGACCGTGAATTTCATAAACGACCTCGAGTTCCCCTCACACGGCTCCAGCACGAAGTTGCGGCGGAAAATACACTTGACCTGCTCTTCTATCGGGGTCTCCAGACCAGAGAACGGCGAGACTGAGATGTGGAAGCGCAGCGGGGACGTGGGGGACGTGGTGAAGTCCGAGGAGTGGGCGCTGGAGAAGGTGCGGCGGACGAGGTCGCGGTTATCGGCTGTTGAGGAGGTGGGAGAGGGCAGTTTCTTGGAGGAGGAGCGGGAGTTGCGGTCCCATCTCATGCGGACGAAGGCTGTGTCGCGGTAGCCGGTGCATTCTCGTTTGGATTTCTGGCAGCGGAAACAGGTTGGTTTGCGCTCGTCGCACTGAGAGGTTAGAGATTGTTCTTGGAGAGGAAGAGGGAGGAAAGGTACCTTTATTCGACGAGCTCTACAGGTTCCGCAGCCTTGGGAGGGTTTTCCTGTGTTTACCATGATGACTGACTCGTGCTGGTATGCTGAATTAATCAACCCCCTCAACACTTAATTCTTCCACGATAGATAGAAGTCGAGATCTCAGGGTAAGGATATACTCCGTACAGCAACTACTGTCACCAACGAACTCATCGTTTAAAAAAAAAAAAAACAACAACAAAAGACATGAGCAGCACGCAGATCATATGCAAGAGTCATGTAGGAACCAGCTCCGATCATATCCTGGCCACTGCACCCCTCACACGGGGCAGGTATCAGGTCATAGACCCCGCGATTGCTTCATTGGGAAGTATGACGAAACACGTAACAGAAAAGGTGCAGGTGGTATTGCATCTCTCATTCTCAATCCAGCACAGCGGGCAGCATCCGTTTCTGGCGGGGCGGCGATGCGATTTAAAGTTTGTGGCTAGGACGTGAAATGTGTCGATCCCGAAACGACTGTTGTTCCCTTGCGAAATAACCAGTCGCAACGCTTCCGTTCCGTCGTATCGAACACGGGACCCCATCTTTCGAGCTGAGATGGGCACGAAGTCGAGACGAGAGAGGAAACACGCTGCTCAACGGCCATGTCTGATGTGGCTCAGATGGAAAGGACGAAAGAAAGAAAATGTTTCTTCTCTGAGGAAACGGGAGGAGATGACGATTGGGTGCATCGCATCGGATGGAGGAACTCGCAGGGAAAATGCTTGAACCGGCAGTTCGTGCATTCGAACGGTACCTAGGTAGGTATGTATTCGTAAGTACACGCGCGCGGAAAAGCGATTCAATGGACGCCATGAACGAAGACGAAGACAAGGATAGAAATGTCATTACATGCGGCAAAAGGTTATTTTGGTGATGATTTCTAATGGAACCAGAGCGGCTCGGGACGGCTGATCCTCCCGCAACAACAAGGAAGTGTATTTTGGTGCATTCGGTGGATTCATGATAACAACACGAATACGTTATGTTGTAACAAAGTCCGAATCCACGCCTCAAAGAATGACAAATATCCACTTGGATGATGGTATCGTAGCGCACTGACACCAAAAACACAGAACCAAGAAAAGAGATCCCGAACGATTAGCAGACCTCGCACGATAGTCTGGAGGAGGACACAACACTGTCCTAATGTAAGATCTTATCTTGAATCCCCCATTCTGTATACTGTAGATAATTTTCAAAAGCTCGTAGAAGAGCTCGGCGGCAAATCAGCAGCTCCTGTCCCCCAATCACTCTCATTCATCCCCAGCGTCAATTCCAGCACCCCACCATTCAACCAAAAATCATGTGCAATCCAGTTTTTCGCGTAGGGCTCCCCGTTTAACGTAGCGCTTTGGATATAGATCGCTTCGTAATCGGGATCAAAGTTCACATTGCGGACAGTGGCTGTGTTTCCAGTCTGTCCGTTCGTCACGCTGATTTCGGGAAAGTAGGGAGGAGTGATGAGGTACACGTTCTGGCCTGAGATAGGCCAGAGTCCCATCATGGCTAGTGTTGTGAAGGAGCCCATGGCGCCTGAATCATCGTTGCCAGCGAGACCACTGGTAGAGGTGTTGAATTGAGATGGGATGTAGAAGTGTGAGAAGTATGCGGATAGACCTGGGCGACCTGCATAATGGAATTGGAAGACTGGTAAGAATGCTTGTTCGTCGCCGATGTAGAGTAGACCTGATGTGTGGAGATATGATAGACGCTTTGTGAAGGTGTCCGGTCCGCCGAGGGTGGTGACGAGGGTCGCCATATCTTGAGGGACGAAGAAGGTGTACATCCAGGAACTGCCTTCGTAGGTTTCGTGACCGTCTGAATTCAGGTAGCAGGAGGTGAAGTTGTAGAGAGGGGAGCAAAGGGAGGGATCTTGGAATCCCCAGGTTTGGTTCAGATATCGAGGTTGGAGGAAACCGACGAAGCCGCTGTCAACGGTGCTGTTGGGATGATTTGTCGTGTTGCTGACGAAGGAAGTCTGGTCGGCTTTGAGCATGTTCTTCCAGTTGCTCGATCGTCCGACGTATTTCTCAGCATCTTGAGTGTTACCAAGTCCCTTCGCCATCTCCGCGATGCAGAAGTCGTCATAAGCATATTCCACAGTCCTTGAAATAGATCTGGTAAATGGTCCAACGCCATACGGATCCCAATCATCTGTCGGAATGTATCCATATTCTTTCCAGCTTCCCAGCCCGCCTCGGCCTTCGATTGACCAGTCTAGAGGCTCAACTATCACGAGATCAGTCAAGAGTACCTTTGAGTCTGGAAATTACTTGCCTTCGGCGTCGGAAACTAATGCTTCATAGGCAGTATTCCAATCAACATTCAGAGTTATATTCTTGAGATAAGAATCTGTAAGAACAACATCTGCATTAGAGCCTCCCTGAGTGAAGCCTTTACAAAGGCTCATCCTGCAATCAGGCAGCTTTCCTATGGTGGTGTCAGAAGTTCAATCTTGTAACATTAAATCCTAGGAGAAACGAGCAACGATACCGTCACGCTAGCATTCAAGCAATCATACCTTCGTGTCGATAGATATCTATGAGACTCCTGACCATCAATGTTTGGCTTTGAGGATCTAACAAAGTGAGTAGAGGATGTATGCTTCTAAATGAGTCCCAGATGCAGTAATACGAGTCATAATATGGCTCTGTGCTGTTCCAGAGATAGTTCTCGCCTGTGTAGTCTTGCGGTGAGATCATCGAGCGGTACATTCCAGACCAGAATACCGTTTGTAGTTCATCAGACACTCCAGTCGCATCCACTTCCACGACCGAGAGCTTGTCACGCCACGCATCTTCCGCTGAGCTGAGGATATCTTCAAAGTCGAAATCTGGAATCTCTTTCTCGGCATTACTGCAAGCTTGTTCATTGCTGATGAAGGAAACGCCGACCCGTACCAGAATTTCGTTGTCCTCTGTGGCATTAAATTGCGTCCAAGCGCCAGCCGGGAGAGGAGGCGAGTTCACTCCATCAGCTACCCTCCTCAGACTCTTCGGGTATGACCCAGCACGATTGTTCATCCAAACTCCAGAATCTCGAAGTGGAGCTCCTGAGAAATCGGCACAGAAAGATAAATTGTAGGTCCCGATGCCGAAAGAAGGAGCAAAAGTTCCATTTCCTTGCAATCTACCAGTCTTTTCGTCAACCTCAACCCTTCCGTTCGTGATCGAGTCGGGAAGGTCGGTAAGATCTACTAGTATCAAAGGGCTGTTTGGTAACCCTGTCTGATTCAATGGGAAGGTGAACCGGTAGAGGACCGTGTGATTGGAGACTGTCATTTCTGCCTTGATCGAGGTATTCAGACTGACAGCGAAGTATCCAGGATGTGCTTCAATCGAACCATTAATTCTCTGAGAAGCTCGTTCTGTCTTAGTGAAGAAACAATTATCGACAATGTCTCCAGGACAACCAGACTGGGGGAAAATGGGGAAATTTCCCAGAGACGGAGACTGAATTCATCAGCCAGAGTTCTCATTTTCAAGGAGTGCTTACCCCGCCTGTGCCCGAGTCGTGCATGTGAGAAAATCCATTGATGTTACTGTCGCCCGATGCAAAACCTCCCTGTTTCTCGTTTGGATCATCCACATCGGCAACAGCTTTGGCCATGCCCTGAACGTCGTAATCAATGCGTTGTTCACCGAAAGGGTGAAGAGAAACATACAAAAGGAAGCGTCGCTCCAGGAAACACGTGCCCTTCAGCCTCATTAGCTGCCATTCTTAAAACCCAAGAAGAGACATTCACCTCCATTACTTGTCCCAGTCAAGGGATCAACATAATCGAAAACATCAAAACTACGCTTTCCAATCTTCCCGGCCATTGCAACAGACCATGTAGCAGAGGCCGCCAAAGCTCCAATCTTGAAATAATGCATGATGCTGCTATTAAAAACACTTAACAGGAACTCGAATGTTGCAGACTTTGAAAACAATATGAAGCAGCTGTGTCTCCCCCACCTATCAACAACACTCTCAACAACGAACCCCGCTCCTGGGCGTAGGGCCTAGAAGATTACGTGAAAAGTATATCTATCCATCTTACCACGTTACATAAGAAACCTCAAATGCCCCTCACTAACAATGACATTTCTGCACTTGCAAGAAAAAGACTTGGGGAACACAGGCAGATCTATACTCCGAGTGGTCCTAGTTCCTGCAGTATGGCGGGGTAGTTCGGCGCTCGCAGACTACTTTCCCGAACGATGGCATCTGACATGCCTGAACGGCACTTCTCATGCAGGCTGAAATCATGATACTCAAATAGAGGCTTGGCGGTCCGGAGAACGGTGTCGTGGGTTGAGGCTTTTGCGATGATGAGAATAGGCAAAAATTGTGGAGTGGAAAGGTTTTCTGGCCTTCGCCTCGGCCGCTTTCGGGTGGAAGAGCAAAATTGAAGGTCACCTGACGAGACCATGTCTCCTGGCGTTTTCAGGGCTTCAGTGGTGTCGAAAGAGATGCACGTATGGTTCTGCAGAAGAGTTAGCCTTTCATTAATGTCGAAGCTTCCAAATACACCTAGGTAGAGAGTAGGACAATACATTGCAGGCAGCCACGTGATGTGAATTTAATCGTTGGAGGCCAACCATGCCAGGAAGTGGTTTGGGAGTAACTTAAGCTCTAATGCAGTGTAAATATTTGCGCCGGATTGGTTAAGTCCTTCGCCAACAAGTACTCGTTGAGGAAGATTGTGTTGTTTGGAGTGAAGCTGCAAATCCTATAATATCAAAATGCCTCATGTCTAGCTAAGATTTGAAGTACGACGACTGTAAACGGTGACAATTCAAGCACGTGTATCGAGGCTTTGGCACGTTTTCTTCATCAGCGTGGATGATTGGAATGTCTCGTGCCGCCGCTGAAGCCATTGTCTTCAGACTCCAGAGTTTGGAGCCTGGGCTTGAGATATTTGAATACTTTGGCCTTTAGACGACTTAACCTAAAAGCTTGGCATGCCACGGTGACATACAGTCGCAAGATGAGTGAACAGACATTGATGAGAAGGCCGGTGGGGGAGGGATAGAAGACTTCAAATGGTGATATTTTCAGCGACCTTCCATTTAAGCTTCTTCGCTTCAGGGGAGCGGAAGCACTAAAGGCGCCACATCGCAGCACAATTGTCGGGTCTTACGCGGGGAGTCAGGCACTGTCTGGAACTGATAGCGATCACTAAAAAGCCACCGAAACGCCCCCAGCACACCATCCCAATCACTTCTCCACGTGCCAGATTCGCATCTGTGCTTTCACCAGTAATTCCTACTCTCCCCGACCACGGGCATCCCGTTGTTTCTCCCAGAGATGTTAAGAGAGCTCCAGGATCGTTGCTCATTCTGACGCCGTGCCTACCTACCCCTCACTAAGGAAGTACAGCTCCCCTGTAATGGCAAGGCACGCTGCAGTGGTGACATCCTTTCGAATATCAATTGGCGACTTCCTCATCCTACAATCGTTCTATGCAGCTCGCGACCTTCGTTTCTTCTTCCACCGTGTTTTTCATGAACATCAGCTGCTTTCACTCCATCACCTATCCAGGCGAGCCGTCATGACGGCTTGTCAGCCTCAAAGACAGTGACAGACCATCAGACGCCGTGGGAGCACAGCGGCAGAGATGGTGATCTCCAACGTCCCAGAATGCGATATATAGAGCCGCCGATATCCCAATTCCTGACCTCCCCGTGCTCTATCCCTATCACTAAGCCAATCTTCAGCGACCTCAGATCATTATGCTTCTCAAGGCTCTCGCATTCGCTGCTGCTGTCGCCCCGGCCCTTGCTACCGACAATGACAAGGTCTACAAACACGTTGTAACTTTCAGCGTTGACGGTCTCCACGGCAGCGATGTTGAGAAGTACGTCGCCAAGAGACCAGACTCCACCATTGCGACCCTGTTGAAGACAGCATATGAGTATACCGACTGCTATACCAGTGCACCTTCTGACTCGTATCCTGGCGTCGCCGCCTTCGTGTCTGGCGCTGATCCCAGAACCACCGGTATGGAGACACCAGCTCCAAATGAAGTAAATGCTCACATGTCTCCACGTAGGTATCTGGTACGATGATACTTATGATCGGTCCTTCTGGTCTCCATACTCCACCACTGGTACCAACTGCAGCGGACCACCAGGCGCTGAAGGCAAGTGACCAAACCTCATGTCAAGTCCAACACACTTATGATTCCAGTGACTTACGATGAAACCAAGGACTATGACTCCACGAAGGTCTGGTCAGGAGGTATCGATCCTGCCAACTTGCCCCAGTCTATTATTGGCAGAAAGTGCACATGGACATATCCTCATCAGAGAATCCGCGTCAACACTATTTACGAGATTGTCGAGGCATCCGGCAAGCAGACTGCCTATACTGATAAGCACCCTGCTTACGACATGGTCCGTGGTCCATCTGGGAAGGGTCTCAGTGTTGGATATTTCCCAGAAATCCAAGCTTTCGACACTACCAACCTCACTCAAATCATCGGATATGATCAAATGCACGTCAATTCTTGGCTTGCTTGGATCAACGGTACTAGTCTCGTCAACTCCGAGGTCCAGGACCCTCTTACTGGTATCCCAACTCTTTTCGGCGGTAACTTTCAAGCTGTGTCCGTTGGTCAGAAGACTTATGGATACGTTGCTGGCAGCCTCGACTTCACACCCGAACTCCTCAGGGCTCTCGACTTTGTCGATAACTCGATTGGTCAAGTCGTCTCTGCCTTGAAGACCAAGGGAGTCTTTGATGATACCCTCATCATTGTCGCTTCCAAGCACGGCCAAGCACCAATTGATCCCACTCTATATAACAAAGTTGACCAAGCTCTTTTGCCTCCTGGTAAGTTATCCCATGGAAGGCCAGATTAAGTAGCTAACGAGTGGACAGCGATCAAGGTCCCAGTCGCATTCATCACCACTGATGATATCGGTCTTGTCTTCCTCGTCGATGCCCGCGACACAGATGCCGCTGTGGACAATTTGAACGGCCAACGCGACGCCTTGAAGATCGACGACATCATCTCCGGCGACCGTTTGACCTACCTGGGCTATGGTCCGTCTCTCCCTTTCCACAACCCGTCGTGAAATACTAACACCCATTCCAGGAGACCCATCCACCGACCCTGCTGTCCCAAACATCATCATCAAGCCAAAGCTCGGCACGATCTACACAACCTCCACCTCCAAGATCGCCGAGCACGGCGGTCTCAGCGACGATGACCGTAAGGTCGCCTGTTTCGCCAGTGCTACCAACATAGAGAGGACCGTGTTTAATCATCAAGTTTTCACCAAAGAGTTTGCTCCCACGATCTTGCAGGCACTTGGACTTGACCCTATGTCGCTCCAAGGTGTTGTTGCTGAAGGTGGGAAGGTTATTGATGGATTCCGTGGGTAAAATTTGTTGTTCAATTGTGTTGATAGGAACAGGAGATTACTTTCAGCCAAAGATACTAGAAGGAATATTAATCAATCGTGAGCTTTCGTTCTTGATTCATGTTGCACTTGCGATTCGGCTATGCTGTTCTTTGGACCCCCTAAGCGAACCCCCTAATTTTAGCGAGCCACACTCCAATATCAGCACTTAGCGTTTGTGTTCATTCAAATATTTTCTGCTTTGCGAAAATCATCCTACCAAGGGAATAAAATGCATTACCTTCTCACAACTTGCTTTTATGATAAGAATATGGATGGCAGACTTTTCAATCGGCTCTTGACAGGTTTCGATCATTTCGCAATCCCATCTATAAATACCTACGCAACCGGGGAAGGAGTACTTCCAAATTGTTCCCAGGTAAGAGTGTGCGGGATGCAAGATACTCCCGAGGGCGAATATGTGTACCAATCCGAAGGATAAACTGGGCAAGTTCCAACAGCGGCGTCCGATACAGTCATACTCATCGTCGAGTTGTAACACACTGTCCCTAGAGAATTAAACATGAATATTCAATCGCGAAAGAAGGGAAGTGCAAATAATGGGTATCTTGAACAATCATCAGAGATACTGGAGCGCAGGTAGTTCCATAACCCGGATAAGACACATCATTTGCATCATTTGATCCTTGAAATAAGATATCGATTTGTCCACTCTGCTCTTCGCAAAAGAGCGCTTGCCCGCCTACAAACGCATCGTTAAGCCATACTAGATATCTGTTTCTGTCTATAGTAAATTCCGTGTTGATTGCGAGTATAGAAGAAAGAGCTTGGAAAGCCATCCATGTAGCTCCATTGGTTGTAGACAAGTGTCCACCATTGGACGTTGATAGCTGACCACTTTCTAACGTGAAGGTAATGCTTGAATCGCATATAAGTTCACCGAATGGAGATTTAGGAACCAAGTAAGTGTTGGATGATTGTCGTTTGTGAACTCCAAGTGGCATAATCTGAAGGATAATTCCAGAAGTGGAGACAGCCGGCACAACGACGTGTGCCGAAGTAGCCGTTGGGACAATACCGTTAGGACTTGCTTCGAGGCTCGGTGCCTGAGCATTACTTTGTTCTTGGGAGGCAATGTGTGCGATAACTCCTGTCGAAGGTTCTTGTAAGACAGGTGCTTTCATGGTTGGTACGGAAGTAAAGTCCCCCACCACTATTACTTCTGTCGAAGATCCTGGTATGGCAGGTACAATCATTTGTGATGAGGTAGCCGTCGTGACCTGCAGAATTGCGCCATGTGAAGCGGCTTCTGTCTCTTCCGAAACAAGGGTACTAGCGGCTCCAGGAACCTTTCGATTTCCCGCGGAGGTAGACTCGAAGGGGATTAAGAGTTTTGTTATGGATGATGTTACGGAAGATGTCTTTTGAACAGGTGAAACTTGGACCAGTGAAGTCGAGGATGTGCCGAGTGAGCTCGGAGATGTCATTATGGGGGGGGGGGGGGGGGCGGGGAGTTTTCATTTGGGGGGGGGGGGGGATGTCAGTTGTGGATTGCGTCGTAGGTACCAGTGAGACAGGAGCTTGAGGTTGCGAACTTGTGATCGAAGAGGTTACTACGGCTACTTGAGATTGTGTAGATTTTTTTGATGAGCTTGTTGTACTAGTCGTTTCCTGTGGTACGTCTGAAGACTCCGGGAGAGAGGCACCACTACTCAGTGGCGTGAGACCTTGTGCACTTGTTGAGGTGTATTTAGACGACGTGCTTTGTTCTGGAGCTGACATCGTCGTGGAAGTTTGGCTTGACAGAGCTATAGGTAAGGAGGAAGATGGAACCAGAATTATAGATGGTGAAAGTGGGGTGGATTGGCTCGTTGAAAGGGTTGTGGACGAGGAAGATGACAAGACTAGGGCTGTTGAAGACGAAACCAAATATGATGAGGTGCTTGATAGGAGGGGTATCGAACCGGAAGAGCTCGATGAAAGCAGAGTTGAAGAACTACTTGATGAAAGGGGCATTGAAGAGCCACTTGACGATGAGCTGGGGCTGGAAACACTCGAACTTGAGCTTTGACTAGAATCTGAGGGTGAAAATATGACACTCGAACTTGAACTTGGTGTCGAGCTGCTTGTGAATAGTGTCGATGAACTAGATATCTGGGATGAAGAGAAGGTGGGAAAGCTCGAATTTGAGCTCGAGGGTGAAGATATCACACTAGATGAACTTGAACTTAGTGTTGAGCTACTGCTGGTAATAAAAGGCATCGAGGAAGTAGAACTTTGGTATGAAGATGAGCTGGAGCTGGATATTGAAATAGTTAAACTGGAGCTTGAAGTAGATAAACGTGAACTTGTTGAGCTGCTGCTGGTAAACAGCGTCGATGAACTAGAAATCTGTGACGAAGATGACGAGCTCGAACTTGGACAAGAGCGATATGTTGCGTTTCCTGTACATGGTATCGTAACAGGTGTCGGTGTACAAGGTATCGTTGTCGGTGTTGGACTACATAGCGTTACTGGATATGGTGTTGGGTTACACGGTCCAACAACGCACGTACAGAATGAGCTATAGCTGGATGGTGTAGAACTACAGGCGCTAGCATATGTTGGAAGACTCGTGGATGCCAGATTGATAGTCGCCGTATAGGTTATGCAGAAAGAGGACCAACTTGCTAGATTTTCACTAATTGCATTTTTGCAATTAGTGCCTTTGCTGCATGTTGGTCCTGGTGTGTTGACGCATATAGGTGTCGTGGTGGAAACGGTAGGAGTGCACGTCACAACAGTTGGCGTACATGTCATTATGGTCAAAGTAGGTGCACAGAAAGGTGTGTAGGTTCCAGGCACGCAGGGTGTTGGAATGCACGTCCAAACATTCGTTGTGTAATAGACCTGCTCACCCCTGCTGGTGAAGCAGTCAGAAGAGAAGTAGGTCCATAAAGTCCGATTGGAGCAACGTTGAATCCTCCAGGTGCGGCCGTCCCACTAGATCCAATCCCATCTGCAGCATCGTACCCATCACAGAGCTCACCAAACAAGTTTGAGCCACCGACTCCACAGGGATAAGTGCAATTCCAGGCGTAGAGCTGATTATTGAGATTGACATTGTTTCCGCATAAGCAAACACTGGTAGATTAGCATTGGAGACAATTACTCGAAATGTTCCTTTCTTACATTCCTTTCCCACCAAGATATGCCGTGCCATATACCGCGGCATGGATGGTGCCGTTACCACCCGCACCAGAACAGTACTGCATACAATCTTCTACTCGCAACATTGTCGTGTCGGTGGGCGTCTGGGTCATATTTGTAAAATCTAGGAAAATGCTGCCATTGCCGTAACAGCCAAGATAGGTGTATTGAGGGTACTGTGGTGACACCCAAACCTGCGCGGCCGGTATTTGCGTATTCACAGTGATAGCGCCTGAAGTAAAACTTGGTAGAGTCTTCGAGGTAGTCCCTGGTGGATAATTTGATGGGAAACAGTACGCGGAGGAATATATGTTTTCCACTGGTGGTGGTGTGATTCCCAATATTGGCGGCTCGTAACATCCAAGGTAATTCGGATTACGATAGAAGGCGAACCAGATCCCACCCGTAACGTTACACCATCTGGTGCCCAAATACCAATACAGTTGACCCCAATGATGCATGATCCATCTCTAATCACAAGTCAATCATTAATTAGCACACAATCGACAGAGGGGCTTACGCTAGACCTGTGACCGGAGAACCGTTGCAAGATTCGTCACTATTTGCAATAGGAAATACAATACCCCGAAACGAAACCCCACAAAGGCAGGTTGTGCTTGTAGATGGACCGAAATAACCGGTATTAGTGCTGTCCATATATTAGCAATGACTAATGACAAGCTTAATTCGAAACCAACGTTTGCGATGCCAGGCCTGCATAGGGCATGTTGAGGCTCGCGCAGAATTCAAAGCAATCAAGCATGAAAGTGCTGCTAGCTGTGAGCTGCACAGTAATCACAGGCCGCAGGATGCCGGTGTTCTCGTCGGCGCCATCCTCGCCATCCTCCAAACATCCAAGATATTTGAAATTATATTGTTCAATCGAAGGCACCAAGGATCCGTCGGTCGCGAATGAAGGATCGACATAAACTGCCGCAGCGTAGATGCCATCCAGACTACTGTTTTGGTAGTCATATCCATCGGCGTAGTATTTGACTTGCCATCCGCACCCGGTTTGAGTGAAGTCGCCATAGCAATTTTCCACCCGATTTTCTGCTGGTCCGGCATTAGTGCATGCGCTGTACTGTCCCTGAGACTTGATTGTATTATCGAGCACCCCCGAACTATTGGATGGTACGAATCCATATCCAACAAGGTTTGTGGAACAAGCACACTATCCCATGATCATGGTAGTGTGCTTGAACCCTCCCATACTGCAAACCAGAGTACAATTGTATGGCGTCTCTATCGTGGTCCAGTACGAGGTGCCTGCAGGAGGGTATGCTCCAATAAAGTCGCCGTTATCTACTCTGGTATTAGCGGAAGCTTGGATATACTGGATGCGGGGAGAAGGAAATGCACCAGGTAGAAATTGCAACAACCATAACGGGGCATTGTATCCTGTCCCGTATATTATCGTCGGTTTGTTGTTCACCACCTAAACTGTTGGGGGTATGGGATACCCCGCAACCCATGGCGCTTGGTTGTAGGCGGGGAAGTTTGGCGCGGTCGTACCTGTTAGGAAACAACCAAGATAAACAGCTTGCCCGCCGAGGACATTACATGGGCCATTCAGTGCGGCTTCAGTGAACCCCCAAGAATTCGGCATTTCAAATGTATACCTGTAAAGCTGGAATGATTTGAGGAGGTGCACATGAGACGCCGATACGACAAATATATAGAAAGGAACAAAAGAATGTGTCTCGAGCGCCCTTGTAAATTTTGCCTGTTTGGAATGAAGAACAGCTGTATTACACAAGGGATGGTGAGATATATTTCAGATGAAAGACAAATCTGCGCGATCTTCATCAGGAGAAATTTCTCACCTTCAGTGAACGACAACTTCGGCTCCAGCGCACGTAGATGCAGACCGATATGAAGCGTCTTTCGTGAAAGACACTGCTGAGTCCCAAGATAGCTTAGTGATCAGGGTAGCAGAATGAGTGTGCATGAGGTTACGAGAGTTCAGTTCGTGTTAAACGTTCGAAAAGCTGACTAACAACAATGGATGTATGCGAAAAGAGAGACTGCAACTTTAATCGTCAAAACAGGATTGCAGCAAAGACACAAAGATAGAAAGATCACTCGATCGCCAACTGATCAAACACGGGAGGAAACAATGAGCCCGCTGGCGTAAAATACTAAGAGAACATTTTAGAGGGTAGTTCTTGCCTTTCGCCCATGTTGCGGGCATATCTTACATTCTTGTATCCCATCAAGAGCCGGGTTACTTGGGAAAGTTTGGTAACAAAAATCAGGGATGTGATGCAGCTCGAGATGTTCAAGATTTGGGGGCACATCTCCTCCGTTCATGGACATGCAGAGAATTGGGTATTTCCGCCGCCTGACGGCTACTGGGACTCAATCGCAACCTAGGGCGCCCTCAAGATTCGAAAATGCATGAGCAAATATGGGCAAATGATCTCTGAAGAACGATCTGATCATCTAAATCAACAATTGGCTCGGCAAGGAGTCGAGGAATATGTTTTGCGACGAGGAAACTGGCCCAGACAACTTCTTGAGAGTGTCTCGCGGCCCACACGGAGTAGCCCATATACAGGGATACCCTCAAACCATGAACACTGTATTGTCCAGGACGAAGTGTGTACCCAAAACCTCGACCTTATCAAGGGAATCTGGAACGACTCGAATAAAGATGATTTTGATATGAGAGAATTGCAAGAAAGAAATGAGGAGTCAGGATTTGGATATACATCATATAACGCTGATACATTTCCTTCGTTTGTTCACAATGAGAATAATCATGACATAATTGCCAACGAAAGATGGCGGACTCCTGCGGATCTGCCCAGAATCGCGGCGAGGGAGCTTGTGGATGGCATGATAGACATATTTCTGCCACTTGAAGAAAATGGAGTGAAAGTCAATGATCCAGAAGAGCTGGCTAGGAGAAGAGACTACTTCCTCCCAAGAGATGGTGAGAATGGTCGCCTCGAATCCCAGGTGCTGATTGAGCATTTGTCCGGGGTTCGGGCGGCCACCAAGATGCCAAGCGAGCCTGCCCAAACTTTGGTCATGGATGGATTCGGAGTTTTGCACTGGCGGTTCCCATGTTGATTTTGACTACGAGTTTGTTCGTCCTGCTTGCGGGAATTCTGCTCGAGTGGTTCGTGGGAACAGCGGGGTCAAAGGACATCATCGGAGCTACAGCTGCGTATGCCTTTGTTGGCACTGATACATCGACGGCTGGAAAATGAAAATGCGCGTAAATAGGGTCCATTTCGGTGCAGTCGAATTCTGCCTAGGAAGATCTTGAAACCTCATCTTCGATCTTCGAATTTGTCCTAGACGATATTTGACGGTATTTTCTTGCTCGTGATTTCAACATGCAGAGTTGCAGACATCGAGATGTAATGTTATTTGCTCATTCGCTCGCGTTGTGTCTAGGGATCCGGGTGTTGAGTGGTCTTTGGTCGATGCTAGAGAATAATAAGCCGTCGTTAAGAGCCATCCGAAGTTAATAGTAAGTTAAGGTAGGAAGTGCTGATAGAGGAGGTTGCTAAGACGGAAGGGAGATGGTAGGAAGGATAGTCACTTTAAGCATCGTTACAGAGTGGAATAAATACTTAGATCGCTATGCCAATAAAGTAGGATTATTGAAGAGTTCTTAATTCTATCAGCAGAATAAAGTATAATCATGTAAATTAGTGGTAAAGTATGTTTAAAGTAAAAAGAGGCAGAAGACGTTGCTAGATCTGAATTGAGAACTTACGCTAGCGGCCGCCTCCGATCTTGACATCATTGTTCCAACTTCACCAATTTACTCAGGATCATGACAGCATATCACTATCATATCCTGCGACGACCTGAATATTCTACAAAAGACTTCCACGAATAATGACTGGGTCACCTTTTTCGAAAAACTACACTCGAGCTCCACGCCATGCCCCTACCTCTCGTTCTCGACGATCTCACCTGCTTCGAAGTACGATCTGGAGAGGGCTAGCTGTGTGACGACTGGCGAAAGATTAGAAGTCTTTCTGGCCTACAAACTGTGCGATGTTCGGCCTTAAAGCACACATATTTACTTCGAAACATCACGCACGTAGATGCAGACGAAATCCATACCTGTGCGGGAAGGATTGGGCATAGCTTGGGGAGAGAATCAGACTTTCGAATCGTTTGGGAGACCATCTCTGCATTTAGCTGCTGGACGCTGGGTACACCCGAGTACATCCGGAGGTTGCTCTATTCGGAAACTGAATTGCAGGTACCGACGCCTAAGAGTTAGCTCACTGAAACCCCTCGAGCGACCTCCACTCTATTGCTCCAAGCTTGCAATGGGAGTGACACGTTTTGGACATTTTAGAAATATATCCTGGCTATCCACACAAGAAAGAACAATTTGTCTTTAAACTCAGAGACGTAGGGCATATACGGGGTCTGATCTCGGAAATATAGGCCACCTTGGCAGTTCATAACTGTATGGACTCGCTCCTCTCGTTATCCGAGCAGACACAAGAAATATCCCAAAGGTCACGGATTGGATCTGGCAAGTCATGCATCATGACCTAAATCTTGCCTTTGCATTTCCGTTCCCAATTATTTTTTACTATTTATCACACTCTGCAAATGCAATCGAGCCTAGGTGCTCTCTACTTCCAACAAGGTAGCAAGGCAGGCCCTAAAACAAAACATCATCTCATGCAAGACGTTCAAGTGAAACACAATGCATCTCTCACCCTTACTCTACCAAAATTTCAAAACTCTGTACCTCTCCTAGAAGGTCAATCCAAAGATTTCTTCACCACATGTATCACGCCTCGCTCTGAATATCTGAAGTCCAAAGCCTTTTGGAGGGGGGTTCCTCCAGACGCGAGACGGCTATGATGCTGGGTAGATGGTTATTAGCCTTCTCTGGACTTGAACGAAAACTATTCCGACGTGCAGAAAGGAGAAGGTGTGAACTGGAATGGTTGAGTAATCAAGACTAGTGCGGAAGGATATCTGGACTCTTCAAAATGAAGCAATATCTCTGAGACGACCTCGGACAAAGCGTAGTGAAGGAGTGAAGCTGCATGGCTTGTGGAAATCACATATGACATGACCTCCCTGGAATACCTTCCCCTCAATCGGGAGTCAAAGGATGTTGAAAATTTACCTCCTGGATCTGGACTAAGTGCCGCCTCAATGGTAGCTTCAAGGAGCATTGTACTCCTTTAGATCTCAGGATCTCCACCACGTGTATACAATCTCTTACATCTCAACCCAGATCTCGGGCCTTCTTTCATGTCTTCTGCCTTCAATCTCTTCAGCTCATCATTTTATTACCAAACATCACGTATCTCATCGCATCGATAGACTTAGCATTACTAGACCCGAGTCGCGATATCTTTATCGATAAGCTCCCGTCTCTCCTCAACCACACTAGGACTCCAAGTCCACTGCCTTGCTATGCCGTTTAGGCAAAAGCAAACCACACTATTTCACAAGCTACCCATCTCGCACCTTCAACAACCTCGCTCTCCTTTCTCTCTCGCTATTTCTCGGACTTTCAGATGCCCATTCGATTACAAAACCACCCCTCCCTCCAAAAGACCACGCAAGCCGCACCCAAAGAAGGTCTCTGCCCGTCTGAGGTACTATATGCAGCGGGGAAAGAAGTCAATTGGGTTGGTTTTCGAACGGGGGACAAGCACGTACCTACAGTACCGAAGATCCTTGCCCAGCCCGTTGATCCTCCTTTCCCTCCTCGGTAGTGGGTGGGACGGATCGGCAGTGGGAGCGAACCTGCACGCCACGTTTTAGGGTGCGGTGTCCGAGGGTTTTTCGAGTTCGGATCCGTTTTTGATTGGTGGCGTGCGCTTGAGAATTAGTTGGGGGAAGATGCCGATGGGCTGAGATTGGGATCGTTGGTGATTATTGATTTGAGGTTTATTGGGGAAATAACGATTTGGAGATCTCACTATGTTGAGTTTAAGATATGAAACACGGGAAGAGGGGAGATGAGATGAGATGAAGAGGAATAAAGTCTATATCATAAAGTTAATTTTTGACTTCTTACACTGCAAGACCCTTTCTTGGGGATGAGATGATGAGATTCGGAGCGGTGCCGAAAGTAACTTTCCATCTGCTGCACCAAGTGGTTCTTGCAGGAAAATTATCTACTGTGTTGTGCATATGAAAACTCTCAGGTCTCTTTGCAAAGCTTCAACAAATCGTGATGAAGATGCTGGACTTGCAGTAGTCTCCGAGACTGATCTTATTTCAGGCTCAAGCCGGCTTTTGACATCTATGATCTAAGAATTATATCTGTTGAAACGCCGATCCGTTCTCTCAACCTTCTCAAAAACTCGCCAAAGGTAGTCCGCGCACTGCGTCTCCCAACTCTTGAAGTGTTTGCGCATCTCGAGGAATGGTATGTCCTTTCCCGTGATCGAATAGAATAGCTTCATCCTGATCACAAACGTTGAAGAGGGCCATAGCTCCATGCAAGTACGGATCATCAGCACCAACACAATGCAATGTTGGGATATCGATGACTTCTTCGCTGATGTCTGAGAGTAGCATCTCATTGGAATCTGGCTTGAGGGGAGGCCAGCCAGCAAAGAATACAGCTTGCTTGATCTGTCTCGGTCTCCCTTCCTTCTCAAATCGTCGTTGCTCGTCCATGATCAGAGAGCCGCTGATGACTGTTCCTTCGCTGTATGCACATATGGCATCAAAAGGGCCATGTTGTTCCATGATGAGGTAGAGAGCATCCAGTGCGTTCCTAACGCTTTGTTGAACCTTCTCACTTCCCTCTGGCATGAGTTCTCTAAGGACATCTTCCGGGTTCTCGCCTTCAGGGAAATCGCGCACTCGTTCCAGGACATCATTCTGTTCTATGCCGTCATATTCGATGAAGCGATAATGAGGAGCTGGTCCAAAGTAGTCTTCGAATCCTGGAGGTGGGATGCATTTGTTTTCTCCTTGTGTGAAAAAGAACTCTGCTGTTCCATCTGTGCTCATCTCTTTGCAGAACGGGGCTAGAGGACTTCAGCATATGACCAATGCGATAGTTGGATATACGTACCCAATTGGACCTCAAAATTCTGAGACGCATGTTAGTAGTGCTTGAAGTATTGGAGAACGAGACTTACCTTTGCGCTTCCATACGCACCTGGAAGACACAGAAACTTCATTTTGTGATCGTGTACCTACTCGTCGTCGTAAAAGCTGTTTGAAGCCAGATCCTACTAACACATGAATGGTGTATAGGGTTGGATGACAGCTCTGAGATAAGTTGAACTGCTGGACTGGTTGGGATGAGCTACTGTTCAAAATTGTCCAAGCTGAGGAATGAGACGGGTTCATCCACAAAGCTCGTTCGTAAAGCGGACATCCGTGCCTTTCCCCTAGTAGATTATTGACCAACAACGCGGTACACTCGCGCGTTGAAAAAATATTCCGAGCCGTTTCTAGATGAGCTCAACAGTTGCTCAGAGCTTTTGGGGTGGTCGATAAGGGGATGAGCCGACAAATCGCCTATCGGTCAGACGTGGGGGAGATTGGTTCCTGAACTTGTAAGAAAGATCGTCGGATCTTCAGAATGGAAGCTGTTCTGGGAACAAAGCTTCCTATGGCCCGGGATCGGTCGACAGGGCTAAGTGCGGCAGATTAGGGGTGCTGAAGTGGTCGACGATGGCGACAAAGACGGTGTTAACGCCGTCTTAATCGGAACCTCCCTCGGCAAAGACCTTTTTTATGAGATGGGATTCTTGACTTTGCATGTGCCATGTGAAGGGGAAAGTTTGGTGGGTGGCGGTTGTTCCTGAATCTTGGCTGTTAGTTTGTTATATTACCGGGTTGGTATAGCAGATTCCCGGTATTTGTTTGTGGACGAGAGGGCTGGACTTCGAGATCCAAGTACGGAGGACAGGGAGCACCACCGGG
>NW_017263581.1:144096-232825 GCF_001500285.1 Mollisia scopiformis
AGTGATTCCTTGTCCCATCTCTCACAGACATCTCCGTGGCCAAAGAGCTGAACTGCTAGTTCAAGGAAGTATTGATTCGACTTTCATTCGTCAATTTCTGGTTCCGTGCCAGGGTTACGCACAGGTATGTTGGCTCCATGTGTGGAGTAAAGCAAGAGAAGTGACGAAGTTGTGTGCGGCGAGCAGTGCGACCGAAGCTTCGAAGTTCGTAGCAGAGATGCTAGTCTCATTTAGAGAAGCTGCATCAACAGCCGACGGACCTAAAATGCACCGCACCTCAAAATGTTCCGGGTTTCTATCAACGACACACCATCCTCGGCTCAACGCTCCCTTCTCGATCTTGATCACCGCCACCCTTATGGTCCAAACAATAGGTGGAATCTGTAGTTGAGTTTGGAGAAACACAAAGACAGGACCATGGTACCGAGCTTCTCGGCTGCCTCGTCCCCGTCTCCACGCTGGTGTCAGCTCATGCTCAGTCGGCATTTGCATCTCACAAGCTCAACCGAACCAAATGCCTTCGCCGAACCTGCGGTACCTCATCCGATTTGTACTATCCCCAGTCTATCTCAAATAGTCCGTGCGACTAGCATAGTCATTTGTTCGCCTGTTCCTGCTTCGCGCTCAAAGTCCACTCAGGCACCACTGATCTTTGCCTACCTCTATCGTAGTGATAGATCCACTTTCCGTCCCAAGTTCACACGCCAGACTTGCCCCAATAGTTGCCATCAACACCATAGCCTGTCAGTTGCGCTCGAGTAGAGAAAGATGTACATCCGAATCAAGAACCCTTGCAGTCGCACGAGAAACCCGTTCCTCAGCAGGGACATGATCGTCGACCACACACAAGGATGTGTTATCATTAAAATGGATCCTGCGTGGATACATCATCTGTGTGTCCATTCGGGCGTTTTCCCTGCAAGAGCATACAAGTACGAAGTATCACAGAGAGTAACCCCAGTTCAATATTTCAGGGTGTCTTCATGCACATCAACAACTTCATGCGTTTAATCCTGTACATGTGATTGACTTGCATTTCATGATAAGGATTCAAGGGCATGTTACTCTGTACAATCCTCGGTTCTACACACCCACGAGCTGTCCACGTTCTCTTTACACTGCCCGTGGTTGTTTGTTCTGATTGCGCGGCGATTCGAGTTCCAGACTCCGTAGTGGATAGCAAGTCTTGTTGCAGAAGAGGAAGGTCAATAAATTTGACGTGGGCTTTCACACCACGGTGATACTGAACGGTTTGGAAATTTGGTATTGCTGCTCTTAAAGGCTTGTACCTCCCGTCGAACAGGTTCATTGGCCTGCAGTTTAATGTTAGGCAAGTCACGGTCAGTAACTTTGGTATTCCCAGATTGGTGTAATAGAAATAGCTGAATAATATGCAGGACAATCATTGTGTAGCATAGCACAATAACCATGGCTCCATCTGCCATGCCCACCAATGGCGAAAGCTATGATCATCCATATGCACGACTGGGAACGAACCTCAACGGCAATGGTAACAGCAACGGCCACAGCAATGGCATACCAAACACCAACGGTGCTGCTCCCAAGAATGCAGAGACAGTTCCCATCGCAATTGTGGGAATGGGTTGTCGGTTACCTGGAGACGTGAAGGGCGCAGAGGAATTCTGGGAATTTTTAGCCCGTGCAAGGAGTGGATGGTCCCCAATACCAGAATCGAGATTTAAGCATGCTGCTTTCCATCACCCAAATCCAGACAAAGAAGGCTGCTACAATCCTGAGGGTGGTCATTTCATTGATGAAGATGTTGGCTTATTCGATGCGCCATTCTTCAACATAACGGAGAAGGAAGCGATCTCTATGGATCCGCAGCAGAGACTACTTCTTGAATGTACATACGAGGCGCTGGAGAATGCTGGCATACCCAAAGAGAAGTTGGTGAAACAAAGTGTGGGTGTTTATGTCGGAGGCTCTTTCGCAGATTACGAGCTCCGGAATTGTCGAGATCTTGGTAAGTTGTCTGATCTGCATTTACCCGCCGCTCCTGCTGCATAACGTGGTACTGACTTCTGCCAGATACCACTCCCGTATTTCAAGCAACCGGCTGTGCGCAATCACTCTTGGCGAATAGGATATCATACTTTTTCGATTTTGCTGGACCCAGCTTTACGGTTGAGTGAGTAACAACGTCAGGCCCTAATGCAGGTCAGATACTAACCTTCATCCCCAGTACGGCTTGCAGCTCTTCCTTGACCGCCCTGCATTTGGCTTGTCAGAGTTTGAGGACTGGCGAATCAACATCAGCGATTGTGGCATCATGCCATCTGAATATTCTTCCAGATTATTTTGTGACGAGTAAGTCTGCATCCTACATCCGGCCACGTGACCATACACTCACCTCGTTTCAGTGTCTATGTCCAGCCTTTTCTCAGATACAGGAAGATCATTTGCATTCGATCATCGAGGTACTGGGTTCGGCCGTGGAGAGGGAGTTGGCTGCGTTGTTCTGAAGCCTCTTGACGAGGCCATCAAAGCTCGTGACTCGATACGCGCTGTAATTGTCGGTACCGGAGTCAATCAAGATGGCAGAACAAAAGGAATTACGATGCCGAGTGGAGATGCTCAAGTCAATTTGATGAAGTCGGTCTATGAGAAAGCCCACCTGGATGCAACCCTCACAGGATACGTCGAAGCGCACGGAACGGGAACAAAAGTCGGAGATCCTATCGAAGCTAAAGCTTTACATGAAGTCTTTGGCAAAGGAAGGACTCCCAAGCAACCACTATTCGTTGGCTCAGTTAAGTCAAACATCGGACATCTCGAGGGTGCTAGTGGAATTGTTTCTGTCATCAAGTCGGCGATGATGTTGCAGAAAGGCTTCATTTTGCCCAATTACAACTTTCAGAAGGGCAATCCCAAGATTCCATTTGAGGAATGGGGCTTGAAGGTACATGTCCCTCAATCCCTCGAATTTTCTTGTTAACACATTCCTAGGTTCCTACCACCCAACGACCATGGCCCCGTGGCAAGAAATACATTTCCATCAACAACTTCGGTTTCGGAGGTGGAAACGCTCACATCGCACTCGAGAAGGCTCCTGCTGCTTCAAAAGGCCTCATCGAAAGAACAAACGATACACTAGCTACTGGTACGAAGTCAGCCCCAAAGAGAATCTTCGTGCTGTCAGCAAACGATAAACCTGCCCTGCAAGCTCAGATGAATGATCTCACGGTCTACCTTGAGCAACGTCCTGAAGTTTTTCAAAACTCGTTGTTGCCAAATTTGGCTTATACTCTTGGACAAAGACGATCTGTGCTTTCATACAAGATGGCTATTCCAGCGAGGGCATCTGCGGAGCTTATTCCAGCTCTTGCTAGCTCAGACACAGTTCTATCGCGGGCTACAAAGGAGCCCAGGATCGGATTCGTCTTCACTGGCCAGGGTGCCCAGTGGCATGCAATGGGACGAGAGCTGTTGGATGCTTATCCAGTTGTCGCAGCGACGATGGAGAAAATTGATAGGTATCTTTCTGATATCGGTGCCGATTTCTCTATGATAGGTCAGACATTCTATTACATCAAAACGAAATGAGCTAACAAATGACAGATGAACTTTCTCGAGATTCTGAATCTTCGCGAGTCTCCGAGGCACATATCAGCCAGCCCGCATGTACTGCGGTACAATTGGCGCTGACTGATCTGTTGAAGTCTTGGGGAATCAAACCAGCTGCAGTAACAGGCCATTCGAGTGGAGAAATTGGAGCTGCCTATGCTGCGGGTGCCTTGTCTCTGGAGTCCTGCGTTGCGATTGCATACTTCAGAGGTCAATCAATCATCAGCTTGAAGCGAGGATTTCCTGAGCTTAAGGGAGCAATGATGGCCGTAGGCGGCAGCGCTGAGGAGGTTCGCCCTATGATGAAGTTACTCAAGGAAGGCCGTGCTGTTGTGGCTTGCATCAATTCTCCTTCCAGCATCACAGCTTCGGGAGACAAGGATGCTATCAATGAGTTACAGAAAGTCATCGAAGAGAAGCAGATGTTCAACAGGAAACTCCGTGTTGACACGGCCTATCACTCTCATCATATGAACTTAGTCGCCGAAGAGTACCGAAACTCAATCAAGAATGTCAACCCTCATCCTTCAACCACCACAACGTTTCATTCATCTCTCCTTGGACGACAGGTCGAGACAAGCGAATTGGGACCAAATTACTGGGTTGAGAACTTGACTTGTCCAGTCCGGTTTTCCGAGGCTCTTCAAAGCATGTGCAAACCCATTGACGGAAGCACAACTCCTGGCGTCGATGTCCTCGTCGAGGTCGGACCTCATGCCGCTCTTGAGGGACCGGTCAAGCAGATTCTAAAATTCCTTGGTGGCAACGCTACTAAGCTCCCATATGCTTCTGCTTTGCTCAGAAACAAGGACGCTGTTGATACCACTGTGCATCTGGCTGCCACTCTGTTCACAAAAGGTGCTCTTGTTGATTTCGGAGCGATCAATTTTCCATTTCCCGGTGTCAAAGCCCCTGAGCTCTTGACCAATCTCCCAAAATACCCTTGGAACCACTCTACGAAATTCTGGCATAGTTCGAGAATAGCAGAGAAACATACAGACAGACCATTCGCTCGCAATGATCTGATCGGCACGCTGGCTTCATATAGCAATGACCTCGAGCCTACCTGGCGCAACATTATAAGGGCAGATGATATGCCATGGGTTCGTCACCACAAGATGCAATCAATGTCCGTTTATCCGATGGCTGGATACATCGCAATGGCATTAGAAGCTGCATCTCAACGAGCTGCTCTCCGCAACGTGGCTTTCGATAAGTTCGAACTTCGAGAAGTGACGGTCAGCCGTCCTCTCGTTATCAACGAAGGCAACGACATTGAAACAAACATCACACTCAGATCTTTTGCAGAAGGAACAAGAACATCATCCGATTCCTGGGATGAGTTCCGTATCTTCTCTTGGTCGAAAGACCGTAGCTGGATTGAACATTGCAGAGGTCTTATCTCCGTCGTCAAATCGGCTGACGGGAACATCGTCGATGGTGCTCAACAACTCCTCGACACTAAAGCAGAGCTGATTTCTAAAATGTCGTCTTTCAACGAAGCGTGCACGTCAGAAGTTAACACGCCGCTAATGTACGAGACCCTGAGCGAAGCAGGAGCAGGGTACGGCCCCAGCTTCCAAGGACTAGAGAACTGCCGCGCAAGCGACAACCACGCTGTAGCAGATCTCATCATCCCAGATACCGCATCCCTCATGCCAAAACACTACGAACCAGACTTCATCATCCATCCAGCTTTCCTGGATCAGTTCATTCAAATTGTCTGGCCGATCTTTGGTGCTGGTTGGAAGGGACTTAATGTTCTTTACATGCCGTCTTTCATCCAAAGTATGTCTTTGTCCACAGGGATTACTCGCAAAGCTGGCGATCGGATGAAGGTTTTTGGTACGGGAAAGCCAACACCAGCGCATCCTATTCCCACCAAGTTGAGCTTGTTCGCTACTTCGTTTGAGTCTGGAGATGAAGCACTCATTTCTATGAGTGATTTGGTCATGACGCCTGTGTTTGCTGGAAGTGACGCTTCGAGCTCCGCTGCGAATAGGGAGTTGTGTTATAAACTGCAGTGGGAGCCGGTACATGCTGAGCATCAGGCAAATGGTGTTGAGGAACATGATGCGCATATCAATGGCATCAATGGCGTCAATGGTACGAATGAAACCAACGGCGTCAATGGCTCACATGCCACAAACGGCACGAATGGCGTTAATGGGACCAATGGGACGACTACGCCTAAATTTGAGACTGAGGTTGTCATTATCGGCGACGAGACATCTCAGTCGTCCCTAATATCAAGCGTCAAGGACCTCATCACCGACTTCACTCACTCATCCCCAACACAAGGATCACTTGGTAGTGTTGCAACAGATGGCAAAATATGTGTCGTCTTGTCCGAACTCGATCGCCCTGTCGTCTCAAGCCTGAACTCAGATGACTTCCAAGCAGTTAAGAAGATGCTGACCGGAGCTGCTGGTGTCCTCTGGGCTGTACGAGGAGCCTATACCGATTCTTCCAAGCCAGATGCAGAGATGGTCATTGGCATGGCACGAAGTGTGCGCTCAGAGACTCTCCTCAAATTCGCCACGCTCGATCTTGGCACTACGCCTCAGCTGTCCAACACTGGCACCGCAGATAAGATCTTGGAGGTTTTTAAGTCTTCATTCTCTCCCGATGCACCAACCATTGGTGGAGATATGGAATTCCAGGAACGCGAAGGAAAACTTCTTGTCCCACGAGTCGTCGAGGATCTGGATATGAACAAATTCGTTCATCAAGAGACTCAGCCTGTTGCTGCTCCTGATCTCCAGCCTTTCCACCAAACAGGTCGTCCTCTCAAAATCGCTATCGAGACGCCAGGAGCTCTAGACACTCTTTACTTCACTGATGATCTCGCTGTCGGCACCCCGCTTCCTGACTACGAAGTCGAGATAGAAGTGAAAGCTACTAGTATGAACTTCAAAGATATCATGATTTCCATGGGTCAGCTGCCAAGCAAGTACATCGGCGTAGAATGTGCTGGTATCATCAGTGCCATTGGAAGCAAGGTGACGGATCTCCAAGTAGGTGATCGAGTCTGCGCCATGTCTGAAGGCGCTTACAGCACCTACACTCGATGTCTTGGCACCAGCGCGCAAAAGATCTCGGACTCCATGTCATTTGAAGATGCATCCACCATCCCAGTCATCTATTGCACAGCATATTACTCACTCTTCGACCTTGGGCGTCTGACTAAGGGAGAGACGGTGCTCATCCATGCCGCGGCAGGAGGCGTTGGTCAAGCCGCTATCATCCTGTCACAGATGATCGGGGCAGAGATCTTTGCTACAGTTGGAAGTGTGGCTAAGAAGGAATTCCTGATGAGCAAGTATCAGATTCCTGAAGATCACATCTTCTACAGCCGAAACACCTCATTCGCAAAAGCTATCAAGCGCGCAACGAATGGGCAAGGCGTCGATGTTGTTCTCAACTCACTCGCTAGCGACGCCTTGAGAGAAACATGGGACAGCCTCGCTCACTTCGGTCGCTTCATCGAGATCGGCAAGCGAGACATCACGGGCAACACTCGTCTTGAGATGGCGAGATTTGAGCACAACGCCATGTTTGCTTCTGTGGATCTGACAGTCGTTGCTGCTGAGCGGCCTAAGATCATGAAGAGGCTTCTTTCAGATGTATTTGATCTCATGGGTAAAGGACTTGTGCGACCCATCTCCCCGATCACGACATTCCCTATCTCTGATGTGGAGACGGCGTTCCGTACCCTTCAAGGCGGAAAGATTATGGGCAAGATCGTCATCGTGCCCCATGCGGAAGATCAAGTAAAGGCTGTTCCGAGAAAGACTCCAAACAATCTGCTTGCGGCTGATGCGACGTATGTGATCATCGGTGGAACCGGTGGTCTGGGTCGCAGCATGAGCAGATGGATGATCTCCAAAGGAGCTCGAAACATCGTGCTCCTCTCTCGCAGCGGCAGCGCCACTGGAAAGGTAGCAGAACTCATCGAGGAAGCGAAGAGCGTTGAAGCAAACATCGTCGTCAAGTCTTGCGATGTAGCAAACTTATCTCAAGTCGAGAAACTCATCAAAGAGGATCTTGCTTCCTTACCTCCAATCAAGGGCGTTATCCACGCTGCTATGGTTCTACACGTAAGTCAGCTCACTCCCACCCTTTGACCTCTAACCTAACGAACAACGTAGGACGTTCTCTTCGAGAAAATGACCCACGATCAATGGACCTCCGTAGTTCAACCCAAGGTCGCCGGAGCCTGGAACTTCCACAACACGCTCCTCTCCACCTCCCAATCACTAGATTTCTTCATCCTCCTCTCCTCCGCCGCCGGCGCAGTCGGAAACCGCGGTCAAGCAGCCTACGCAGCGGCAAACTGCTTCCTAAACGCCTTCGCCCAGTACAGACACACGCTCGGCCTACCCGCATCTTCCATCGACCTGACAGCCGTCAGCGACGCCGGCTACCTCGTCGAAAGCGGCGGCGAGCGACAGAAAGAAGTCATGGAGAATCTCGGCAGCGAGAGTATATCCGAGAAAGAAGTCCTAGCCTTGATCGGAGCTGCTATCACGGGCAAGATGGGCGATAGTGCGAACGGACACTGTATCACAGGTCTGAAGATCGCGCCGGAGAAAATGAACGACATATTCTGGATCTCTGATGCGAAATTCACGCACCTGCGTGAGGCGGCGGAGAAAGAAGCCTCTTCTCTCACCTCTGCTTCTGCTTCAGCCAATATCTCCATCTCCGCAGCGCTCAAAGCCTGTTCATCGCGCGCAGTGGCCATCGATCTCATCACCGAGGCGCTGCTGTCGAAGATCAGCGCCGTGTTGATGGTGCCGAGGGAGGAGATGGATGCTAGTAAGCCGATTGTGGTGTATGGCCTCGATAGTCTTGTTGCGATTGAGATCCGGAATTGGATTACGAGGGAGCTGGAGGCGAGTTTGCAGGTTTTGGAACTTTTGACGAGTGGTAGCTTTACTGCGTTGGCGGAGACGGTCTTGGGGAAGAGTAAGCTGGGAGTGAAGTTTTTGGAGATCAATGGGGTTGTGGAGGAGAAGTAGGGTTGAAGGTTTTGAAGGGTTTTTTGGTTGTTTTATACCTCTGGGATGAATTTTGGGTTTCTTTTGTCAACTGCTTAGCTTGATATCGCTGTTTATGATTGTTTCTCCTCCAGCTAGATAGATCTTCTGTTTCTAGGCCATTTGCTCCTCATAGTCAGATTTCGATGATAGATTGCAACATTTCCCTTTCATCCACAAAGTGTGTCCAAAAGCAGACACTAGGAACATACCTCAGGTTCACTCACCGGATAATCAATCACCCCAGCCTCATCCTTCCCGGCCCATCGGCCCAATCACCGACCCCCAACTCCTCTGTTGCACATCGCAAAAAGGGCATTCCCACCGAAAAAGGGCATCACAACGCCCTCGTACCACGCGGGAAACCCCGCGGCTGCTGATTCGTCTACTAAAGGAACTGTGGAGCATCGAGACGTGCAGGTGGGAGTGAGACAGCGATCTTTGTTGCATTTCGCGAAAAGGGCATTTTTGGAGGGCGGCCAGTTAGATGGGATGGCGTGGTTGGGGTGTGGGAAGGTGCATGATGATGATGTGGGCGGATTTCAGCCCTGTTGGGTTGGAATCCTAATGGAGATGCTCGTACATCTTGACTGTGGTCTTTGGTGATTGTGGTAGTGGTCTTTCGTTGTTAATAATTTGATAGTTTTTACGGACGATTGTAGATTTCATTCTTTTATTTCTACTTGACAATCAGGTGTTTTGCGCGTTGGGCGGGATATGTGCATATTGCGGGATGTGCGCAGAGTGCGCAAAATGCGCATATCCCGCTCAAAGCTATGGGGGATTTTGGAATTTATTTGTGAGGATTTGAAATTCCGGTCTACTTAAGTAGGCAAAATCTGTATTGGTAATACCAAATCTTGAGTTAGTTGACATGTGCTTTCAGGCGGCGATGCTTGGGGCATAGAGAAGAACTTGAAATCGGCCTCACGAGCACTGTAGTAGAAAGATGTCTCAGACGCCTGAGGATTGGTGGATGTTGATTTGAAGCTTAGGCCGTTGTGCAGGAGGCTTTTTTTTTTTTGAAGCTTGGGCCGCTATGGGTAAGGTATCTTGGTGGCCAACCTATATTGACAATAGTTCCTGAACAATAGCTTTTTCTACTAACATTCTTCAATACGGCAAAAATTCGAAACCAAATATCCGAAAGCGAACTGCTGATAACGTGAGCACTAGGTCCTATGGATCCTAGGGAGGCTTTAGAATCAGTGGTGACTGGAAGTGTCACTAGCGTTTTGAATCTTGCATCGAGCGCCACCTCGGCGTTCGTACAAGTAAAATCGTACCCGTTTGAATAAGAAGAATACGGAGGTAAAGCGAGACATGAACATGATAGAAGCTTAGTGCCTGAGCTGATTGCATATTACAGATAGCACATCTAAAATCCATTGCCGAAGACCTCGAAAAACGTCTCGACGATGTAATTAGCGACCTAGCTAAGTCTGAAGATACAGACCAACGACATATGGCCAAGCAGTTTAAACGCCAGAAGTTAGAACTGCACAGTGATGAAGCTAGGCAAAAGACCAAGGCTCACGAAAGATATATGAACCTCACCGAGGGCTTGATACAGATTTCGGACGCTGTAACAGGAGCATTTGACATCCACCGTCCGAACGAAGCCGTGCCGCAGGCGCAGACCCGGCAACATAGTGCATACACTGAGAAATATTGTGGCAGATGGAACGAATACTATTCCAATGACCCGCGAGACACTTCTTCGTGGGACGAGTGGGACGAGTGGGACGATATGATGACCGGTATTTGAAGAGCAAAGCGTCCCAAGTACGGACGAAAGGCTTTATGACTGATGCGCTTCATGCCTTGCGAAGCACCTCACCCGAGACGTTTGGCGATTTCTTAGTCTCATTGCACGCCGCTATAGTAATATGTAGTGATTATCAACAGCTCTTGGTAGCGAAACACTGAAAAGGAGATTGAAATTTCACACTGAAGCGGAAGGTTCAGAATGCTACAATAGATAATTGAGCCGGGAGATTGTTATTTCACCAACGTTTGATTGTGTGAAGGAGAGGGGAGCTGGGGCACGATGCAGGAGCCATGGTCTTCTAACAGTCACTAAATATAATCTTGCTCTATTGACGTTGTTCTTGTGTTTCGTAATTTTTACAGCATATTCGCCAACATTGGCCTATCTTCATGCAAGTGTTCAAGTGATATGTAGTGCAAGGATGAAGTGAGCATGGGCGTGTGGAAATAGGCTTGAATGTTAGCACTTGGGAAAACATGGGTCCAAGATAAAATCATTGAGTCTTCGGAAATGAAGCCGATTTCGAATTTTACTGTACAAAAATCGAAATGTTATACATCCATTCTCACCCCTTTACTCTTCCCGAGAATCACCACTCACAACTCTCCCCGTCTTCTCCACCGCCCTGTCCATCAACAACACTACTACCAGTGCTCATCGGTCTCGGTGTATGGGTTAATCTAGTTCTTGTCACTCTCCCTATAGGCTCGTAAATCAGCTTCTGAGCTACAAACATTGAGAATATCTGTCGTGCTGAACTATGCAGGTTGTTCCTTTGGTACACGCTCTGACGATTGAGGAGTCATGAGTGTAGTGTTTTGAGATAGTTCACGTACCTGTGCTTATTGACGGAGAGGATATTAAGATTGTCGACGCAGAAGAGGGGACGGCGAGAAGGGTCGTGGGCGTTGGTGTTGAGAGGGATGTAGAGAGTTCAAGGCTCGAGGTAACAGCGAGAGATGAAGAGCTCGAGGCTTCGATTGATGATCCGATTGATGTAGGCAAGGACGCCGATGTGCTAACGACCTTCACCACAGACGAAGTTTTCAGCGAAGACGAAGCAGCTGTAGACTTCGCTACACTAGCACTCGCACTCACAGCTCCATCCGCAGACGCAGTCGTACTCGCCACCCCACTGCTAGCCGGACTCCAGAACACAGCAGGTGTATACACCGGGATCGGGTCCGTAGTCCCATACCCACTGATGCCCCACGCTGGACTAGTTGGAGTCACAAACCCCGTGGGAGCAACCGTGCTCGTAACACTGGTAGTAAACGTCGTTAAAGACGCAGCTGTAGAAGTCCCTGCGCAATAGCCTGTCCCGTAGACATTCTTGCATTGGTTGATGACTTTATTTCCGTTCACAGTCCACATGTCGAAATCTTCGAGGCTGATATCGACTGCGGGGACAATGTCTGAGCCTCGGATGACAATTGCGCCTCGTTCGGCACCGTTGTCCATTGTTCCGGTCCAGTTGCTGAATGTGAGACTGCTGAGAGCGACAGCTCCAGTGTCTGGCGTTGTGGTAGATTCCCAGTACTGGTCGATCTCTAGGGCATAGGTTGTATCGTAGGCCCAGAAGTTTTCGAAGACAGAGTCTTTGACATATCCTTCTGCTCCTGTTCCACCGGGGAAGGTCTTGATCATCAGCATTTGGGTGCATTGAAAGATGTAGATGTTGCGCATGGTGATGTTTGATAGAGCAGCAGCATCAGAGGAATCGGTGATGTCCGCTGTCAGAGAGCCGATTGACATCCCGCCGCTTTGGTTGCAGTAAATGTCTTCGATGAGAATGTTGTTTGACGGCGATTTGACACTGATACATTCGTCTCTGTTGGTAACTTCGATGTCATGCATGTAGCAATTGTCGGTGCAGGTCACATCAACTCCATCAGTTCCTCCAAGGTCTGGTCCGCGAACGGTGATGTGGTATGCTTCCATGTTCGAGACTTCGTTGAAAACTAGGTGGAAAGTAGGGGAATCGACGAAGATCATGTCGTGGATAGAAATGTCCGAACAACTGATAAATCGGAAGAGTCGAGCGTTCTGTCCAGATGATGTGATCCGTTCAATGTATCCTTGTCCATTGATGGCACCAAGAGCATTGCTTGAGAAGACTTCGACATCAGAAGCATTCTCAATGACGATGGCATTGCCGTTGAATGATCCGTCCGAGGTGAGTGTTATAAGACCATCAATTTGGATGGCATAAGCAGATCCCCCGTTCAGAACTACACCAGTCGCAACTTTGGTGGTCAGTTGTATTCGTTGGAAGAAGTAGGGGTCGCTTACTGGAGTATGATCCTGGAGGAATATAAAGGGTAGCACCTCCAGCTTTTGCGCAACTGGTAAAGGCGGACAGGATCGCAAGCCCAATATCTGTGCTATTGTCGGCAACAGCACCATAGTCCAGGACGTTACAAATAGTTGACTTAGAAGAGAGCGGGGTAAGAGGTCCAACGGAGCTGGTATCGACTTCAGCTTGAGCAAATGATGAGAAGAGAAGAGAAGGCACAAGAAGTGCAGAAAGAATCCTGGAAAGCATAGCGAATAAAATGATAGTCCAGCACCGAGTGAAAGAGATGTACAAGAATGTTATAATTTGAATCAATGGGTTTGCTATCGAAGATATGAACGAATGTTAGGAGAAAGGCGTCTCCAGGCGCTGTAAAAGCAAACAATTGGCAACGAAGACAACCGCGAGCGATGAGGAGAGAAAGCATGATGGAAGCAGTGCTGAGGATATATGAGGCTGACCACTTGCGGAGAACTGACGCCTAGGGCCTCCCTCCTCGATGTTTAGGATTCATAGCGTCCCACTAATAGCAAGGCAAATTACATGGCACTGGCCATCATCTGGTCTGACAACAAGGAGAGGCTCCATGAATGTTCTGATTAAAGTTCTTTCCACGCAAGATAGTTCTGTCTGGAAATTGTGGGTACGTTTTCCATCAATCAGACGATGAGCTTTTGTTCTCGGGTCGGACATGAAGGATGTTTCATGTGGAGGGGGCTGTTCTAGTCTTCAAAGTGGAGATGAACCCACGTTTGTTAGATCTTGCAATCCAAAAATTCAATCAAAGTAGAACACGCTCAAGAAGATGCATTGAATGTAGAGATTTGGAGATTTGGAGATTGTTGATCGTAATGGGATCGGGGGCGAGAAAGTGCCTTGGTCTTCGCGAAGAGGGACTGTCTCTTCCTGGACATTAGAGACGCACTCACTTATCTGACGGACGTGCTGAAATAGCAGATCCGAGAGATGAGATGGATCGCCGCTGGGTTGATGCAAATCAATTCGAAACAATCCCACCAAAGCAAAAGATCCGTGCAAGAAAGGAAGAAAGCTGTCACATGACATCGCGATCGTGTGCCCGTGCCGCTTTTGTAAGATTAGGATCGCAGAGCTGCCTTCCCTCATTTCATTCATCAACACCATCAACAATTACCTCCTTTCCGAAACCTCGTTCACGACTCAACCTAGCCTCCACAATGCAGTCACGATCGAAAAGACTTTCAAGTGCGTTGGAAGCTTGGGCGGGGCCAATAACACGTTCGAAAAGAAGCACAAAGAATGTCAAGTCAGATCATCCAGCAGCAGGCAATCTCTCTCCAGAGGAACTTACGGCAGTACCTGCGAAATCTTTTCCCAAATTCCGAGAGCTGCCACTCGAGCTTCGAATCATCATTTTCGAGTTCGCGATATCTCCCGACACTTTCATCGAAGCAATCTTCCTCCATGGCGAGCACCGATTCCACGTCTCGTCACCAAACGCCCCATCTATACCTCCGACCCATCAGAAGTATTCAACATCTGCGCTCTTACCGATCTACCTTGAGCCATCTACAAATCTTGCTATGAAACGTCCTCTTAAACTCCCTCCAACTAAGCCTATTTACATACATATCAAGGACGTCCTTTACATTCCAGAAATCCATGCTCTAGACGTTACTGCCTTCTTAAGACGGGAAGAGAACCAAGCTATTGAGAATCTAGCTATACAAGCAAGCAGCGCCTTGAGATTGGGAGGTGATATCGACGACTCTGACTCCTTTTCCTACTCAATAAGGGCCTTCCGCGAGGGTGAACTCGTCCGTGGATTGAAGAATTTGAAGAAGCTATACATTGTCGAAGGTCCAGATCTGGGCAGAGAGAGAAGGCTGGTCCGGGATCCGGCGTACAAGTGGCGGTTCTCGTGGTCGAGGGTCAAAGAAGGGGCTGAAATGGGGAACACTTATGCCGGCATATTCAAGCGGAACTACAAACATGAATGGAATACAGGCGTTGCAGACTCGATCGCGCAGGCTATCGATACAGAGAGTAATATGATGAAACAACAGGGTAAGAGCTGGAATCCGCCAGAGCTGATATTTCGGGAGTTGAAAAGAACGTTGGTTGAGGCATGAGCGGCCTCTAATTCTTACATATCTCTGAGCCAGTTGAGGTACTTGTGCAGAACCTCCAATGACCTGAGTACACAACTTCATGCCGCCGTTCCCTCTATTGGTGAAGCTTGCTTTTCCACCTTCGACAGAGGTTTCCGATTTTCGTCCAGCTTCCATCTGTCCCTCTTCTTTCATATGCGGGCAGTCTGCCACGTCTACAATGCCCGGAGAAGTCTTCAATATGGAGTATACAAGGGGAAGATCCAGCTGTGCCTGCAAGTTGGTGCTGATATTCTGTATCAACAGCAGAAATCAGACACGGGAGCAGGTTGTGTGTGCTATTCGGCTATTCACGATTTTCATGCCCCCAAACAATTTTCTCTTCCACCGGTAAGCGGATCAAGCCTTGCTTGGCCTTGACTTTATAGTCAACCGCAATTTCTGCTCCCCCTTTCTTACTTCTTTGTGAATCCTCTCCCAATCATACAGGGGCAATATCGAACTGATCTATAGCCAAACTCCCATCAACAATAACCGCACCAATTCCACCACCAGTATACTCGCTATCATCAGCCTCAAGAACCTTCTTCCCTGCGATAGACCCAACAATCTTACTGCCTTCAACACGCACCGTCACATGGTAAGCAGTATCTAATTCCCACTCATAACTCGCGTTTGTTAACTCAATCCTAGATTCGTCCCTCGCCTTCACCAACGCTACAGTCTTCCTTCCGGAGCCAAAAACAAGGGCATAATATCTATTCAGCCCCTGCACCCTCACACATAACCCCGCACTCCCAAGATTGATTTTAAAACTCGGCACCGAAACCGTATAATCGATCCAATCCCTTGTCCCGGTAATCAGGTTCCCCTCTCCTCGATCCTGAGCTAGGAAGAATGATGAAGTGAAGAATTTGGTGTGGAATGTACTCAGGCTATCGATCCATACTCGTCTCCAGAAACTGCAAGGTTTGTCGGCGCCGTTGGGCTGGAAGGGGTCATATTGTGCGCCGGCAGGACGTTTGAGTGTCATGTGTGGTGAACCGCTGTAGGAGAGCGAGTAGAGACGTACGGTCCCGGTGAGATGGCCTATGGGGCAGGAGAGAGCTAGCCCGACCTTTTGAATTGGTTGACTGTCGAATGAGTCGGGGATTTTCCAGGTCAGGGTCTGTTGTTGGCCGGGTGAGAGAGTGGTCGAGGGGCCATCGAAGATGGATAAAGTATCTGCTGGATTGTAATGTTTCAATCTCAGATTTACTGAGACAGATTCGCTGTTCGAAGTGTCTGCGGAGAGCACTGCGGTTACTGTCTGTCCGGGAGAGATCAACGGTGATGCCATGAGATCGTATGTCTTCATTTTCACAATCTCGGGCGGTGTGAAGACTTGAGTAAGTACTTCGACAGGTTCAGCTGGATTGGTCCAGCCATTGAGATGAATTGCAAGACCCGAGCGATTCTGGTCGTCTGTGACTTGCTCAATCTTGACGCGATTAGGCGAAAGCTCGTACCTGGTTGCCACAAAGCCTTGCACGCTTCCAGGAAGAGAGAAATGGAATTGTGCCCCGTCCTTTGGCGCAGGTAAAGGCTGCTCACCCGCAATCTTCCGTCCAGTATTCACCAAATCGAAAGTTATCCTTGCTGCATCGTTGATAGAGTATCCCCCATCAGCACTGGATATCAAGGCTCGATCCGCCAACGGTCCACGCCAGTCAGGTCCATTTTCGAAGGTAGACAATCCATTCATGATCGCCACCAAACATCCAATGTTACCTGAGTTACAGTCCGTATCCCAACCACAAGTGTTAATGACATGCATCGCGCTATGGAAGTCATGACCAGCATATAGGAGTGCCATGATCATAATACCATGATTCGGTATGATGTGACAAACTCCCGGGAATTTGTCATAACCATAGCTATCCTCGATGCGTTGCCGAGTCTTCTCCCAGTCCTGGTCGGTCTTTACCCAGCCTCGGATATCAGCCACCAACTTGGTGAGAAGGGAGCCAGCTGGGACATATTTCAGTCCTACATCCAAGAGATGGTCGACGTCTTTGGATACGAAGGCTTCTGCCTCCATCGCCGCCCATAACTTTGCAGCATGAACGGAATCTCCATCATGGCTCACAGATCCTGCTGCTTCAGCTAGCTTTGCTGCCAGTGATGGATTACCAGGAGCTACCATAGCCCACCCATCAATGAAGATCTGAGCTCCAATCTGCTCGGCAATGGCTTTGCCATTTGTTTTGATGGACCCACTTGCTGGTGCCTTAATCCCATGCTTCAAATTAAGAAATGCCGTATGTTCAGTTGAGACTCCATTTCCACCCCACCACAAGATCGATTTCTTCTCAATAATATTATTGAGCCACGTCTTGCCAATGTCTTTAGAAGAGAGATCGAGGCCATGTTCTTCCAGCGCTCGGACGAAGACGAAAGTACCGGAGACATCATCGTCGGTCACGACGAGTGGTGCGTCGAATTTCTCGTGGACGTAGTGGTGGATGTGACCTAGTTGCTTTACGATCCGTTGATGTGTCCATCCTTCGAACGGTCGTCCGATATAGACCCCTATTAATTTGCCTAGGACGCCAGCATAGACTCTTTCGAGGTAATCTGCTGGGAGAGATGAGGCGGTCATTGTGGTAGAGAAGTGATGTCTGCTTATGAAGGAAGCTGTGCAGTCATCCACGCGTGGCGGCTAAGATACTTTGTATTCGCGAAGTTTATTTGCACCTATATTGTTGCTTGCTATCGTGGGTTGGGACTGTTCCTCTGGTCTGATGAAGCTATTGTTCGTCTGAGGGCTCTTGGCCAGGGGTGGGACACTTGTCGATTCTATCTCCCACTTTTGATTTACCTCCGGTATTGAATCAGACAAACAGCTGTTCTCTCGCGGAAAACTTGAAGGGCTCCGAGATCTATACGTAGATGCTGCGTGGACGTGAAGACCCGGATAGGCAATGATCGCCACCTCGTGAGTGTTCATCCCACTTTTGAACTTTTGTCAGGAAGCAATGCGGGGAAATTCGCAGCTGACAACTTCCCTAGAACTCAAGCTCACGTTGCATTGCCCTGTCCCAACGGTATGGAAAATGCGGGGTCTAAGACGAAAAACGAATGGTTCTTGGTGCCGTCCAACCGAATAACCCTAGATGTTGTCGAAAGGGCCATGTAGTCTCCGAGATATTACGCCAGATCCTCGATAATGATGGGAACAAGAACCAATTGAACGAGGCCCCACGGCACTATCAAAATAATCAGGCATAGAAAAGAAAGCTTTGTTGCTCTCTTAAAGCCCAATGTCCTCGCAATGTCCGACACAGCGGATAGATACAAGCGGAGGCGGGGTATGCAGTGTATCACAGATACGAATCAAGTTGTTCCTGGAGCGAAAAGCTCTCTTAAGCACGCTTCAAGGAACTTAAGTCTATAAAGCCCTCTTACTATTTTCCTTCTCCAATTCTGGGGCTCATTGCTACTCCTCTTCTGCACCACTTGCAATCTCTGGTCATTATTCACAATGACTACCACCCCGTCCGCGTTCGTTGACACAATCAACGTCAACGAGATCTCACAATCTCAAGGCTTCGATTCAGCAGCCCAAATCGCCACCGAAAATGAACATAACCTTAGCTTTCGAGAAGCGTTCCGCCGCTACCCTACAGCAGCGTTTTGGGCCATTGCCATCTCCTTCACAATCGTCATGGAAGGCTACGACACGATCTTGATGGGCAACTTCTACGCCTACCCAGCGTTCAGGAGGAAGTACGGAACATATTACCCAGACCTCGGCGAGTGGGAGATTGATGCTTCTTGGCAAGCTGCACTTGGAGATGCGGCTACGTGTGGATCATTTGTTGGATTGTTGATCAATGGTTATGTTACCGAGAAATTTGGACACAGACATGTTATCATGGCTGCTTTGGTGGTCATGTCGGCATTCATCTTCTTGCCGTTCTTTGCGCCAAACATCCAAGTTCTGCTGGCTGGTCAAGTGCTTTGTGGAATTCCTTGGGGTATCTTTGCAATCATGGGGTCGTCTTATGCTTCTGAAGTTTGTCCTTTGGCATTAAGAGGCTTCTTGACTTCTTTTGTCAATATATGCTGGGTCATCGGTCAGCTTATCGCAGCTGGTGTATTGCAAGGTCTCGTCAGCAATACTACGGAGTGGGGATATCGTATTCCTTTCGCCATTCAATGGTCCTGGCCCATCCCTCTGTTCCTCGTGGCTTTGTTTGCCCCCGACTCCCCTTGGTGGTTGGTCCGCAAGGGTCGGTTGGCGGATGCAGAGAAAGCCCTCGTGAGGCTTTCTTCTAGCTCGACTCTAGCCGAGATCAGATTGAAGTTGGCCATGATGGTGCACACCGACAAACTAGAGCAGGCAATGAGGACTGAGTCAAGCACCTTGGACTGTTTCCGCGGAACCAATCTTCGCCGGACCGAGATTGCTTGTATGGTGCTTGCTGCGCAAGAGCTATCTGGAGAAGCATTCGCTTATGGCAGTACATACTTCTTCACTCAAGCGGGTCTCAGTTCGTCAAATTCGTACAAGCTAAACTTTGGTGGGACTGGAGTTGCTTTTGCAGCAACATGCGGATCCTGGGTCGCGATGAACTTCTTTGGTCGCCGTACAATGATTATTACTGGCATGACGATAATGTCTTTGCTTCTCCTCATCATTGGCGTCTTATCGTACCCTGCAGTCCATAACGATGGAGCGACTTGGACACAAGCTGTTCTAACCCTGGTATGGCTGGGTGTCTACTCTCTCACACTCGGTCCACAATCATTCGCTCTTGCAGCTGAGATCTCGGCAACTCGAGTACGCTCGCAAACCATCGCACTAGCTCGGAACAGCTACAACGTCGTCCAAATCATCTGCAATACCGTTGAGCCGTACCTCATCAATCCCACTGAAGCAAATCTCAAGGGCAAGACTGCCTTCGTGTGGATGGCGACTGCGATTTTGACTCTCATATGGTGTATTTTTCGCCTTCCGGAGACTAAGGACTTGACTTATGAGGAACTTGATATTTTGTTTGAGAAGGGGGTCCCGGCTTGGAGGTTCAAGAGTACGCAGATCGATCTGATCAGGGAATCGGACAATATCAAGGGCACCGGTGGAGATAAGCAGGATATCATCGCTGAGGAGAGGGAGCATGTGGAAGGGTAGTAGTCATAAGTTCTGAGAGGTGGCTTGTTGATCAATGATCACCTCAATGGATATCTTGCGACGGAAGTGCACCTCACTAATCTATGTTAAGATTTTGTGATCCAAACTCTATGCTCTATAATCATATAATCCCTACAAATTTGTCATTCCATCAGATCCAGCACTTCACGCCCCCTCCAAGTCATTGGCATGAGGGATGGTAGTCTCACCATCCCAACTTCCAGCAAAGATAGCCTCAGAGGTGTAGTTTGCAGTAGGATCAATCCCAATGGAGATCCACATCAACAGACCCTTAGTGATATCTGTAGGATCGAGGTAGACGAAGTCCGGGAAAGGATCATAGCTATTATCAGCCTGATCAGGGGCCCACATATCATCATCATTCGAGACCACAGACTGTGTGTTGGTGCTGTAGGGGTAAGTCGCTTCCACGGCACTCCGAAGAGATTCATCGAAGAACAGCTGTCCGATGTGATTGATGTCTCCGCCAACGATGGTGTTGTTCGGGAGGACGGTGTAGTTGTAATGCGATATAACATGTTGGTGAGTAGCACGGCCAGCATAGTGTCCAGGGAAGATGGTATCGAAAGAAGCAACACCATCAGAATCGGTGGCTTGCAGACCTCGAAGATAGTCAGTGGTGAGGGAAGCCTCATTCCCGGAAACGTCGACGCCGGAATAGACGCCAGTAGCGTTTGCAGCCCAGACGTCAAGCATCATGTCTTCGACTCCTTCGCAAGTATTGATGTTCACGAACTGGAACTCGAGATGGACTGGCACGCCAGTCTGGTCTTCGGTGATGTTGGAGCGGATCAGCTCTCCGTGGATGTTGTAGGGACCAATGGTGACCTCAGGAGTAAGGATACAGGAGGAGCTTCCATTGGAAGAGAAGAGAGTCATTCCAGCGGTATAAGTAGCAGTGAGGTTGTGGTTATGAGTCTCGAAGTCCTCAAGTGCGGTCAAGTTTCGGCGGGTGAGGAAGGGTGTGGAGGTGCTGATTCCTCGAGCGGTGCGAAGCTTGTCTGCTTTGGCAGAACGGCGAGCAATGGCTCGTTCATCGAGTTGACGGGCTTTGAGAGTGTTTGAGCATGCTTCGAGACCACGTTTGGCCTTCGCTGCGAGGGCGTCTCGCTTGGTGATGTCGCGGCGGACTTGAGTTCGTGAGTGAGATTCGCCTGGGTGAGCGAGTGCGGTGGTCAGAAGAGAGGCGGTTGCCAAGCTTGTGAGGATTGTGTTGAGTTGAACCATGATGATAAAATAACAAGACCGAGCTTAGCGCCGAATGAATGCAGGATGAGGAATGAAAGACAGTGATGAAGCTGATGCGAGGTGAAGGATAACTGCACTCAGAGACGGTGAACTCTTTTATACAGAATCCAGAGCAAGCTTCTCTTCATTCTCCATGTATCTGCTAGACTTCCTTTGTTAGATAAAATTACATCCATCATCAGTACTCGTAGGCCACATTCGTCGACGACTGCCGATCCCTCTTGAATCGATTTGCTGTTAACGATGAAAACACGAACCTACCCACACAACAAACTTTCATGGAGAATAATTGTTCAGATGAACCTAGAACATTTTTTGTGTCTTCCAATGAAGTTGTAAGAGTTTGCAATTAGTTGCAAGGATATGCTTCGCGATTTTGAAACATGCGCAGCATATATACGCGTCTTTGTGGGTCTTCAACAGCAGGATATGAACCCGCTAAGAAATCTCCACTAGGATTGCGTATGTTCCGCCACTAAGTTCTCCACGATAGCAACTCAACAACTGAAAGCTCCACACATTTGGTGAGCGGCTTTGATCCAATCGCCAGGGTGCATCAAGTCTTAAGTCGGTCAGTCACCATGAAGAAATTAGAAATATACGCAAAAACTATTCAACGTCTGCTTTGCGCCAGTGTGACGCACTCGGTAGAGAATAGCTTGTGTGGCGGTGAAGAGAGTGGTGATGAGGTTGACAGAGTATGAGAAGGGTATCCAATCTCTTAGAAATTATTGTGCAAAGAAGCTCCATTCCTTGTTTACAGTAGTATCTGGCTCTCAGCAAGCATGCCGACCTTCGTCCCCTAACTAAGCGAGCGAATGGGCAAGTGGGATCCTTGCCAGCGACGAACAGTAGCAGCAGCCGACATCATAATGAAGGGCGCAGAATATCAATCCTTATTGGATATTGATATATTCTTAAACGTCCTTGAGGCTTGATGAGCGGCATCTTATTCGGCGAGGCGCAGAGTAATCAAATCTGGTCAGCTAAATCCGTGATTCTCGCTTAATTCCGAGCCCCTATTTCCTCTCGCATAGCAGAAACATCGTCAATCTGACTGCAAACATGTATCGGCATGCGGCTCTTATATGCAGGTACCGGACTTTAACTTTAAGCTCGTTCTCCGGGTGTCTTCGTGCATATCTATGCTATGCACTGCTTTGAGATAAAACCTCACGATGGCTTCAGTGAACATCGACTGCCTCAGAGAAGAGATCACCCGACTCCGAGCCCAAACTGTTTCATAATGTCAGTCCACGACACAGTCCTCATCATTGGAGCAACTTCTGGCATAGGTCTTGCGCTCGCGAAGCATCTGCACACCCTCGGCAAGACCATCATTGCCACAGGTCGACGACAAGAACGACTCTTGTCCCTCTCTACCTCCCATCCAAGCATCCACACATCATGTTTCGATAACTCAGACCTCACTACTCTACCTTCAGGTCTTGACGCCATCTTCAAACAACATCCAGATATCGATACCGTAATCGTCAACGCCGGGGTTCAAAATATGTTCTCCTTCCTCGACCCCGATCCGGAAGATCATCGCCTTGAGCAGATCTCCAAAGAAGTTACCACAAATCTGACAGCACCAATGATCATCGCTCAACATCTCATCCCATTTTTCATCAAGAAACAAAGTCCATGTAGCCTCATCGTCGTATCTTCCGGATTCGCATTTATACCCGTGCCGTACTTTCCGATATACTGCCCCACCAAAGCTGCTCTGCACTCCTTCTGCATTGCTTTGAGAGCACAGCTCTCTTCTACAAACACCAAGATCGTAGAAGTAGTGCCACCTTATGTTGATACGGAGCTAGATCAGGGGTTTAGGAAGAAATTGGTTGAGGTTATGGGTGGTGAGGAGAAAGCAATCAAGCCAATGGTGGTTGAGGAATTCGTGAGGGAAATGGTGAGTGGGTTGGAGGAGGATAAAAATGAATTTGCTGTGGGTCATTTCCCGGAGATGATGGTGGAAAAGTGGAGGGATGCATATGGAGGACTACTCAAGGGCTTTGGAGTTGAGGGGTAAGTTGAGAGTTTGAATGTCCGACAAAGATGGTACATTGAAGGATATTTTGAGTCAAACTTTTGAATGTCCGGCAAGGAAGAGAACGCAATTATTGAATTGATCTGTCCTACTCTTTGATGCGTATGTATGATCCTCTGAATATCCGGCATAAGCAAGGACAATCAGGAATAATGTGATAATAAGCAAATGTGCAGGTGTAGAAAAAGCAACGACCAGAGATTCCACCCCCCAAGATTGTCCTTGCAAACCTAGAACATTCGTGATCAGCAACAGCTAGGTTCTCCTTCAACCATTGCTCAAGCCCTTCTCTCGCAAGCCTTGACCATCTTCTCTCCCAGAGTAAAACCAGTCTTCTTCATGATGTGAATTCCCCCGCCTCAGAAAATTTGCTATTCCCACTTACATCGTCCCACAAGCTCTAGAACAATTTTATCTGATATTCCAACTCTTACGGTCACAACTTGTCCCTCTCTGTGACCAAAGATCTAGATGCAGCATCAATATTACGAGTCGATTTCACAGGAATCAAGGAGCTACAAAGCTTGACAGCTCACTCTCCCAAGCACTTAAAGTGCGAGGCTAACATCAAAGACACAGTTCACAGTAGAGTTTACATGAGCGTCAATCTTGTTCCCATAACACCAGAACAGATATATCACACTTGCCGGTTACAGTCCAAAGTCTAGAGAAAGGAGAATCATAACTACAATACCAAGTCTAGAACGTCACATTTCGGACTAAGCAATAATCAAAACCTCATCCACGACGACAAGGCACAGCAAGCAAACAAATTCGCAATGGCTCGAAGGCAATAATCTGTTGAGGACAGTCTTGCAGCACTTGCTTCCGGCTCTAGTCTCTTTCGAACAGTGGGCTATTCAGCATCTTGTAGTATGTACCTAGGATATTGAGAGCATTGCGATCCTTGCTATTCATCCAACAATGTCGAAAAGCGTCAGATAGGTGGTGATATGGTGGCTCAGGGCCATCGGGTGTAGAGTCGAGCATATCGTCATGTTGTGGAATGGTGCTTTCGGCTTTGAGTCGAGTTGCAATTCTTTGGTGTTGAAGTGCAGGTGTGCAGCCTTGGAAACGAGGCTGAAATGCCAAATTGAAGCATCAAGAGACTTCAGTTTCCTAATTCCACTTAGCACAGAGACTCGATACCCAGCAAACGCAGATGGATCACCTCGAGAGCTTTGCTCGATGGTACAGACTCGCATCATTATGTCTGAAACTTGCGGGCGCCTATCAATCTGCGTCGACGCCCAAAATACCACCGAAGCAAGCTCCGACATAGCTCTCCGAAGCCTCGCACAACCTCACGGACATCCTCGAATACGATCTCTCGAAGAGTCAGCAGCCTGCGAATGAATAAGCATATGGGACAGACGGAAAGGCGCAATGAGATGAAGCAGAATCATCGGAAACAGGCATCACATCTGCGACGGCAGTTCTACGACTCCTTGACATATACACGAATGTCGATTCCCTTCGTTGGATGGCTTTCAATCCATATCCATGCTATCTTCGGCTGAAATCGAACGCAGTGATGGACCTCGCTACGAGAGCATTTGCGACCTATACAAGTTGGAGACGGACGAGAGGAGACATCTAAGCTCCCTGTCTCACCATGGACATCCCACGAATCTCACAAGCCACGGGCGTAAGATTGGTCAAAGCAGTACAATACGAATCTATCTTGTGGCAGGCTTCGTCATGTTGGGTAGGATATTCTAAAACGAGGCTGGCGATGTCTAAAGTCCAGCAAGGTCCCAGATATGCACCATAGGCGAGGGAGCAATGTAGTTCTAAACCAGTCACGACTGCAGTGCTCATGTGCACACGGTAAAGGTTAAGCCGCTGATGCTACTCGACCCGAGAGATGCTGCTTCCCGAGGGATTTATTTATAGTACAATAAGCTGAACGCGCTCGAAAGCGCAATATGCCAGCCCTCGCAGAGCCAACTTTGTCGCCTCAGAAAGCTAAGGCAGGGGAGAGTCCCTACGGGTAGGTGCAGACAATTCTTTCCGCTCTGAAAGCTCAATCAGGTAGGCTTTTCCCCGCACGAATCCAGTTTATCTGTATCCCAAGCCTCCGAAATAGGCGGGCCCTGCCGTGTGCGGCTGAAGCTTGTTTGTCGTCCGCAGATCAATTTCCTTTTTCAAGAATCGATTCCTCTTCCAGAGCTTGGCAGGCACTTCGCCTACGTTTCAAGGCCATGATTGGGTTAGTACCCGCCGAAGCAATATCGAACAACATCTGGTTCCCCGCCACGACATCCGGTTCGATACTGACATTCTATTCTGAAGATAGGCTTGAGGAGGCTTATTTGAAGGATTGTTGGTGTGTCTGCATGCATGATTTGCATTGCCATTCATTGGCTCTTCCATCGAGTCCCCGCATGAAACAAACACGAGATGTACGCCCGAGTGGGGTGTTGAAGGGACGAGGCTTAAGCCTCAGAAAATGTCAGGTCATGACCGTCGACTTTCAAAAACTCTCGGCCATCGAACTGAATATTTTCCAAAGCGAAGAATTAATTCAATGATGCTCCAAGAATGTTGTTGGTGGAATCAACAATGAACTGAAGTACATCCAGGTATACGTGCATCTGTGCAAGCTTCACTTTAGAGACGATTGGCTCCACAAGATGCCTCTCCTCAAACAGCCACTTTCTGGTAGCTGCATCTCTCATTGGTCTGTTCTGAGAAACAATACCAGAAGCGTAGGGTTGCATGCCGTGGGCGTAAATCCATTTCCTAATTCAAGACAAGCATTGCGCCTCCAAGAGACTTTCCAGATAGAGCTCGAGGCTGCAAAAGGAATCTGGCGATGAGTCTGCATTTCAATGGTGGTCACCCATACTTAATATGAGTTTTCCCCGAAAATATGTTTCGGGTTCCTTCACGAGGCTCCGATCAATCGTCTCAAGATGCATTTCTATCGAGGTTTGATCATCTTCATTTCGCTAACCACTGTATCGACACTGCCATGGGATGGCCCAGAACCAACAGCAGTGCATAATGGTCTTCTCATGCGAGCTGACGACTGGAGTGCTGCTCCAACACCCAGACCTCTAGCCTTCCATGAGCAATGGAAACGCCAGACGTCAAGCTTTATCAGCCAAGAAGCTTCGACGTGTGGATTTATTAGTGGTTCTACCAGTTTGTTGGCCCTTGCTTTCCCTTGTACATTCTGGTTGTTGACGAAATGATAGGTAATTACTTGACATGCGAGAATTTTGGAGATGCGTGTGTCCATGATGCCCAATACAGTGTTTGGGGATGCTGCCAGACTCCGTACACTGCTTGTCAGTTGTATACGTCGTGTCTTCCATACTCGGACATAGCGAGTTGTGGACCGGATTGTTCTGCTGATCCTTACCTAACAATATGTTCGGACTCATTTTATCCTATCTGCGATCAATACGTCCTCGACGACAAAGGCATCCTCGCATCCAACTTCTACTGTGATTCGACGACAGATATAGAGACCGCATCTCTCTTTGCCACAGATGGAGATCAAGGCTTCGTAACCTATGTCGAAGTCACTATGTCTATCCTTAGTGCATCTACATCGTCAAAATCCACTTCTCAGTCCTCATCTTCTTCATCGACAAAGCCATCTTCATCCCCCACTGCTATAATCCTCACCACATCCACCAGTCCAACTCCAAGTCCAACTCCAAGTCCAACGCATACTTCAAGCCCAAGCTCAACTCCTGTTGGGGCAATAGCAGGTGGTACCGTTGGAGGTATCGCCGTCATCGGTGCCATAATTGTAGCCATCCTCCTCATCCTCCGCCGCAAGCGCAACAAACCCTCCAACTCAGCCATGGCAGCAACACCCAGACCGGCAACATACGACGAATCCACCGCACATCCTCCACCCCAAATGCACAGCTCTCCCGTCCCCTCCTATGACACCCGAGGCTCAACCTACAAGCCGTCCATTCCAATGTCACCAGCCTCGTATACGCCCGAAGCACAGAAAACAACACCAATGTATGCAGCAGGTGGACAACAGCATGCGGGTCTGGGTCTCGAGGTCACGGAACTTCCTTCTCCGCCGGGGACGCCTGCTAATGCTCATCTGTCGGGGGGGTATGCTACGCCGAGGTATTCTAGTCTGGGTGCTTCCCCGATGTCAAGTGTGCCTGTTGCTAGGCCTGGGAATGAGAATGATGCGCCAGAGGTACAGCGGTATCAGCCGTTTATGGGGTGAGGAAGAGGGTGGGAGGGAGGATTGTGTTTGGGTGACTGGCAGGAAGGAGGCTTCTGGTATGGTAAGGAAGTTTCTGGTATTGTAATGAGGTTATGTCAGTATACGACTTGATGTAATGGATTTGTACTTGCTGTTTGCATTGCGTTTGCGTGCGATTGGGACATGCTTTGCAAGAGTAGAGTTTGTGTTGAGTCTTCAAGTGAGATATGCTTTGCGAGAATAGCCTTTGCATTGCCCTGATTGAGATGTGAATTGCGAGAGTATCCGTTCCATAGCTTCTTCAATTGAGGTATGGCTTGCCAGAATTGAGTTTGCATTGCGTCTTCAATCGAGATATGATTTGTGACAAGAGCCTCTGCATTGCCTCAATTGAGATATGTAATGCTTGAATAGCCTTTGTGGCGTCTGCAATTGAGACATACGTTGGGAGAGTAGCCTCTGCAGCGCTGATGCAGCTTTGTTTACATCTGATAAGAAGCAAATATCTCCGGCCTTGCCACGCATATTCCCGATATAAGATGCTCTGCACGTGAAGGAAACGTTTGGCACGTTTGGCTTGTTTGGCAAAGCTAGCTTGAGCAAACAAGCCAAACTCAGAGGCTCGGAACGCTCCGAGCCGGAAAATCCTGCTAATCACCAACCCCTGCCCCAGAAGTATATAAACTCCCATTCTCCCGCCAAAAAAAAAAATTTCCTTCCTTCAACAAACCCAAAAAAAAATTCAACAGCACACTCCACCCTCGTTGAACCACTCTGAGACCTTGACGGATACTTCATCTCTGCTTCGCTCTATCTTTCTGTCTCTCTTCAATTGATCACTTCCTTCAAGATTCTCCCAAAGCACTCGTTCTTCAATTGCCCTTGTCGCGCGCTCAACGTTCTGCGCTCGACTTCGATTTCGCACCTACGCAACCCCTTCGACCATCACCAAGACAGTTCTTCAAGTTCACCTTCGGATCAGAACCCAGTATGTCAGACTCTTGACGCGTCTTCTCTTGATCGCGCTAACACCACAGCCACCGCAATTACTGCTTCCAAAAGTCGCACGTCTTTAGGCTTTTGGAAGGCATCAACACTCGAACCACCTCGTCGCCCACCACAAACCTTCTCCAAAGCTGCACGTCTTTAGGATTTTGGAGCATCGAAAACTCAGCATCACATCAGCGACCACATACCTTCTCCACTCCAAAGCCGCACGTCTTTAGGCTTTGGAGTGCGTCCATCTCACCACACCATCACGATCTTGAACATAGGTACGTTTACCAAGATCGCAACGCGTCCTTCATCACTACGCCATCACGATCTTGAAGACGCTGCGAAAAATCCCGAGACACCACACATCTCGAGCCATCGTCATCACATCCACGAAGGCAATCGAAATCCTCGCAATGTCGCCCAGCCTGTCAGAAGTTTTTTAATCGTAAGTTCCCCTTCCTCCCTTCCTTGCATTTTTGTGTTCTTTTCTTTTCGACTTTGGAAAATTCTTCACCACTTTCACAAGACGCGTTTGGCAAGGCTTTTCGCGATCTTTTTACTTCTCAATTTTCTCAATTTCGAGAAATTTGCTTTGTGGGAGGGCTGGATGAGATTAGCCCTGGTCACTTCTGGTTTTGATTTTATTTTACCTTCGGACCCTTGCGTCCGTGATGTTTTCCCGATTTTTCTTTGGCTTCGTCATTTCCCCCTTTCACTTTCAGCCTCATTTCAGGGGCTCGCTTAAGTCAGGCACTTCCCACACAACACTTCAACATTTCTTTTCATTTTATTATTATTATTTTTGCGATTTGTCTTCGTCATTTTCAATGTTTTGTCATGTTCATCTTTCATGTTCATTTGCTAACATCATCTCAGTTTCGTGTCGTCGCCGGAGTCTCACCGACAAAGGCATCACGTCGTTCATGCTTCCATGACAGCCGGGATCCTCCTTAGGTGGTTGGGAGGGCGAGGATTCCTATGTGTTCATTCCGGTGAAAGGCCTCTCACTTTCCGAGGTAAGTCTCTTCCTGATCCTCGATTGCCAAGACGTCGATTCGCGGTCATCTCTTTCGCAGTTCATACCACCTCTCAATACAAGGTCAATGGAAGGGTTGCAGTGCTCCCGGACAGCTTTGCCACATCATTAGCACCAAGTGTGTGAGAGCCCCCCCCTTCCTCTGTGCCAGGGTATGGTGCTGTTGGGAAGGGAGTCTAACCTGCGGGAAGTCATGGTCTGGGACAGATGACGTTTTGAACCCGCGGCGTTGGTGAGGACAGGCTTGATATGGCAGAGTGCTTATTTCTGTGATGGAGCACTGAGGTCGCCTAACTGAGCGCCGCTACGTGGGTGTCAGGGTCCTCCTCCGATATGGTTAGAAGGCCCTAGCGGGTTCTGCGGCCGTAAGCATGGAAAACTGGCTCCGATGATGCATACGAATTTTCTCCTGGGCCGCCGTTTGGGGCGGGCAGCAGCGTATTACCTATCGAGCAGCTCGGCTCCCCAGCAGCCCGGGGTATCAGATGAGAGCGTGATGTGGGCGGTGCGCCGAGTGGTCGCGAATCGTTTCTTGTTTTGGGATTGGGGTGATGATTGAGATGCGCTGAAGAAAGTGAGAGGGAACAGCCAGGGGTTATGTCCTGGGCTGGATATGTCTTGCGAAGGGGCGGGGGGGGAGGGGGTATCAGTGGCGGAGAGAGTTGTGCGATGAACCTGCGGTTTGTGCAGAGCATCGGAAGAGAGGGGGGGCGCAGGGGTTACACGATGCATCGGTGGGAGGGCGGCGAGCTTTCGGTGGATCTGTAGGAGGTGATTAGACATCAAGGCCTGGCTAGGCACGGAGAACAAAGATCATCGTCAGATCTTAGAGTTGTCACCATCAAACCAAGACATACTCTCCTCCTCAATTGCATTCCATTCCTCATTGTGATCTACTTGTGACTATGCTTTCGATTTGATTTTGATGCTTTCTACTCTTCATGATTCGCAAGCTTTTTGCATTGTGATTCTACCTTTCCTTTTTGAAATATATATATATCTTCACGTCTATGTATCAAGACATTCTCATCTCCACTCTTGCATTGCGAGCTTCTTGTGGTTACGTTCTCGATTACGACCTTGATGCTTTCTACCATTCGCTCATGCATTACAAGGAGTGCGTTCACTTGTGGTTCTACCTTTCCGTTCTGAAACTGATGCATCACGATTTCCATGCTAGATTAGCTCACACTCCTCTTCCTGCACTCTGCTTCATCCTGTTCTAGTTTTCATTTCTCATGAGCATCTACATCCTTCCACTAGTTCCACCAACAATTATCTTGGAATTGCTGCTCAAGCAGACTTTCAATCGACATCTTGCTCTTCTGCCCTTGCTTCAAATGGACCAAGCTTCATCCTTTCTTCTTCTTTTCGTCACATCATGCTGCACTCTCACCCACATGCATCGGTCACGCCAGCTTCCAATTCACTCCTTCGAAGCAAAGGAATCTTCTGCTTTCTCTACAAAGAGACCAGACTTCATTCTCCCTTTGGTTCACTACCACAATCTAGCATTCGCCTCACACTTTGCATTTACATCCTCCTCCATCTATCCTTCTCCTTGCAATCCTGCTGCTCTGTGATCCATACCCTCCAAAGAGGATTCCAAGTCACACTTCCAAGCAGAAGCATCTTCTGCGTTCGCTCTGAGCCCGCTAGCCTTCATTCTCCGGTCTGTATATCACATGATACGCTCTCACCTACGTTCTTCACCCAAGGAAGGTTCCAATTCATACCTTGCCAGGGACTGCAGGGCATGTTTTGCTTTCTCTCTGAGCCCACTCCATTTCCATCATGTCACGCTGCTCAGTTCCTAATATATGTTCCTCAATCAAGATTCTGAACGATATTCGCAAGCAGAATCATCTTCCGCCTTCTCCTTGAACAAACCATACTTCGTCATTGCCTCGTGCTGACACACGGCTTTCGGTCACATCAGCTTCCAATTCACATCCTCCACGCAGATATCTTTTGCTTCTGCTCTAAATAGACCAGGCTTCATCCTCCTTCTGCTCTTCATATCATGCTATATCTCCAGCCGACCTTCTTCAATGAAGCAGTCTTCCGATTGAGCAAGCAGAAGCATCTTCTGACTCTGCTCAAAATGGACCTAGCTTCATCCTCCTGTCTGTTCAGCACATCATGATGCTCTTTCTCCAACCCACACCCTTCAATCACGCCTCCTCCAAATTCACTCACTTTGTAAGCAGAAGCATCTTCTGCCTTCACTCTGAGCAGACCAAGCTCCATTCTCCAGTCCATTCACACCATTCTACCCTCGGTTTTGATTCCAAGACAGCTTCATTGATCAAATATTACTTTCTAGGCACTTGGTAGTTGCACTGTCTTGAAGGGGAAATATTTCATGTTGTTTGGAGAGCATCTTCTGCTTCTCTCCAACCAGACCAAGCTCCATTCTCCAGTACATGCACATCATTCTGTTCTCTGTCCTAAAGCCAAGGTACATCACTAGTCAGAGGCGGGTTTCTGGTCACTTGGTTCTTTGTAGCAATTTGAAAAGGAGAGCTTCCATATTACTTCCATGCTCCCGTTGCTAACGAACTCAGTTTCTCACTCCAGTCCTCCTCAAATCGAAGCATCACCTCTGCATATTTGCAACAGACTATACATTCCTCTTCCGCTGCACTATGTATCACCTTCTTACTTGCGCGCAACCCTCCATCAGTATCTTTCATGGACCATTCCGCAACAAAACTCTTCTTCACCAAACCCCTCTCCTTCACCAGATATCCCCTTCCCATCTGGACAAGCTGCCTTTTGTATTCGAACATCCTTAGCTCACTTCCGCCTATCACCAAATCTGCCTCCGAACGAACCTTACCCTTGTGTCCAGACCCGCAATTCTCCCTGCCGCATTTTCGCTATGGTCAAGCTGCCGCAAGTTCTCAGTCAGGTTCCGAGCCGAAAGATGAAGATTCAAGGAAGGTCCTCCTTTGCACTCTTCTTCTGATCACTTGATGACTGCTAACATGAGAGAGTGCACTTTCCTGTGGTGGTAGGGAGGTTCTTGTATGGAAGTTTGAGAAGAACAGGGATGTTCACTGCGGCGTTGGCGAGGAGAAGGAATGGAGGGATGTTTCGAGCTTTACGTGCTTCTTTTCTGGTGTTTCGTTGTTTTCTCTTGGGGTTGGCCTTGCTATCTTGGTACTTTCATCTGGTACTGTCCCATCAGGACTCTTCCTCTTTCCTCATTCACAGCTTTCTCTTCTCAACATTCCTCAATTGTCCCCACCTAACTTGCCTTGCCTTGCTCAAATCCGATATACCATCTCACCGCTCTCCCCCGCCAGCTATGATACAACACCTCCCCCAATCCCACCACCACCATCAATCAACCAATCTCCACAACCTTGCTCGCTGTACGCCAACCAACTCTAAAGCAACATCTCTTCTTCCGCTCTACTTCCACTTTTGATCGTCAATATACCAGCACCACACCAAAACCTCCTCACGGGATAGGTCTCCGATCTCTCTGATTCCTTCCACTTAGCTTCATCGCAGTAATGAAGGAGGAGAGCAGGAAGGTTTATTGCTGAATTACGCTTCTTCGTTTTATTTCACTTCCCGGATCTTGAGGTCGATACGGACAAGATGTCGATGGCTTACTTTGTTACTAGTGCCAGTCGCCTGCAGTCACTCCACCCTGAATAACCCTTCCGCGATAAATATCTGCCACTAAACATTCTGTCATTAATATCTTTCCCGTTGACGGTTCGCTACAATGATCTAGTTCTGCTTCTCTCTTTTCTGTCTTCTTCAGAATCTTCACATCCTTCCTTGAGGATGCGAAGTTTTTGGAGGCATCCTCATCTGCTGTATCCAAGGATGGAGGGCTAGCTTCCTGAGGCATTTGGAGGTTCGTTGGAGTTGGGATTGGCGTAAATGCTGAGGATGGATGTGAGGTACAGTGGACTCTTGGAGTGCTGCACTCTTGATATGTAGAATGGTTGGATAGAAGTAGCTGTTCTGGCGAGATTATTATCTCAAGAAATCTTCTGCTTCTTTTCAGTCACACCTTTCTCTTTTCAATCCTTCTTAATCCTTCCCATTTCATTTCATTTACTCACCATGTCGAAATCCGGACTAATTAGATCCACCTTCCGCACTTACAGCATCATCAATCAGACAAACCAGCAGCCTCGTAGTCTCGCTGCATAAGCTCACATTCTCGACAGCTTTTGAGCATGTCGCATTTAGCTTCACTTCCATGGTTCGAGTACTCAGTACCTCCAACACCAACCAACATCTCGGAATAGGTCTCCGATCTGCTTGATTCCTTCCAATCATCTTCATCACAGGCTTATCAACGAACCACACACCCTCCTCTCTCCATCCCCCATCCCCCATCCCCCAGATCTCACCCAAACACAAGATCTAGATCACCCAAACCTACCAACGCAAGAACTCAGATTGAATCTCACGTCTAATACCAGAGTAGTTACCAACCTGCATGAAAACGTTCCCATCCCCCTTCCCCATCTCCCCTCTCCTAACCTCCTAACCTCCTAACCTTTCTTAATTACATCAATTAATTAATTATCCCCAACTTCTGATTGATCCTCGTCACAAACCCCTCCATCGTCCATCCCTCCCAATTCCCCAACCTCCATCTATCCTGCATCCTGCATCCTGCATCTTTAGCTGGATCTCGATTAACGATCCACATCATCCTTCCTTCCATCTCAGAGAGTACCTACCTAGCTAGCTAGCTAGCTAACGTCAAACACACACGGATATTGCGTCATGGACAACAACTCCCTACTCTACCTACTACTTAGCTTAGCAGCTTAGCAGCTTAGCAAGGATGCAAACCAAGCAAACACGGCACGGGAATGGCGTCTCGCGTTGCAGGCGTTGTCACTGTGCAGGTGCGCAGTGATGATCTTTTTTGTACTTGTACTACGGAGGAGGAGGAGGGGGAGGAGGGAGGAGGTATGATTTCATTGCTCGCTCGCTTAGGAGGGGATGGGAGGGGTTGTGAGGGGTTGTTGGGTGGTGTTGTGCCGCTCATGTGATTTTTGGATCTTTTATCGACGAGCTTTGTGAGGAGACGGCTTGGAGTTGGTGAGAGGAGGATACTTGGAGAGAGAGGAGATCTGGGTGGAGGGAGAAAGGAGAATTGGAGAGTATGGCGAAGAAAGAAAAGGGAAGGGTTGGGATAATGGAGAAGGGGGAGTGGAGAAGTTAGATTCAAGATAGATTCATTACTGTATTTACTTTTCTCTTCACCATAGATACACCACCTCTCCCCTCCTCTCCCCTCCCTCTCCCTCTCCCATCCAAGCTCCCCTCCAACTTCTCCCTTCCTCCCCCTTCCACCACTCACTCATTCGCCGGGTTAAACATACAATAATCTACATTCTTATTATTACTAAACCCCCCATTATTCCCCGCCCATATCGGAAAACTATGCGCCTTCCCACTGCCGCCAAAGACCGCAAAACTCAGCACAAAGACCAGCACCTGGGTCCCTCCATCCAGCGCCGCCGACACCAGGTAATTATACTTGACGAAGATCGCCGGTTTGTATTTCCGCAGGTAGTACTGCGCGAAGAAGCCGATCGCGAAGTAGGATAGGATAGAGGAATTGACGCCCACGAATAGCCAGCCCATGTACCAGAGGATGATGGACAGGTTGATGTAGTTGAAGAACTCGATTTTCGTGTACTTATACAGCACCCAGAACGGGACGGGCACGATGAATCCGAGGAGATACGCGATCGTAACCCATTGATACCTGGCGCCGATGGAGAACATGTCGCCGGCGATGGACCAGGCGATGGCGAGGGTGTTGTACTGCTGCACGTTCTGACCGGACCAGATGTTGGAGCCCTCGATGGAGGTGAGGATGTGGAATTGGTTTGTTACGATGGTTTTCATCATGATGTAGTTGAAGATGCCACCGATGACGGCGCCGGTCATTTGCGCGGTGAAGGTGGCGCGGGGTGCGAGATGGGTCAGTTGGGCGATCTTGAGGTCGCGGCAGAGCCATTGGCCTTGTTGGACGCCGTTGAAGCCGAAGACGGTGAAGTACATGTTTGCTGTTGAAAATTGTTAGATTGTGAATGAGGGGGAAAGGGGGGAGGGAGGAGATAGAACGTACCGAGTGGCTTTCCAGGGTGCATGTAACCGGCGACCATCTGGATGATGGGTTGTTGGTTGAACTGGAAACCGGTAATACCCATCTGAGCGCCAAAGAACAAGATAAACACAAAGGCAAAGATGTTCGAGATGATGTATCCCCACCACGGCAGCGTGGACTCAATACCATACAACGTGCCCAAACCGACGGCGAAACTGCCGATGAGCACGCAGCCGTACCACCAGTTGGGAACCTCCTTGTAGCCTTCCTGGACCATCATCTTGTAATGGGGATCCATGTCCGGGTTCTCGAGGACCTCTCGGCGGTGCTGTTCTTGGGTCTTGCCTCCCTTCCAGAAGGTCCAGAAGGAGGGTTGGAGGACCTTCTTTAGTTGGGATGGGTGTAGGAAGTACCAACCGTTCTTGATGTCGTCGAAGTTCCAGAGGAACATGTGCACGATGGTGGCGGTGAGACCCATGTTGGTGGTGATCAGGTAGCCGATGTAGGTTCCAGTCAGGTATGGGATACCGTTCTCTTCGAGACCGGTTCTGTTGATGAAGTTTTCGGGAGTGAGGATCAAGCTGAGGTCGTACTCTGAGAAGACGGTTGCGTTGGAGGAATTGTCGAACAGAAGTTGGGACATGAAGGGGAAGTTTTGAGATTCCCAGATGTTGCCGTAGTAGATGCCCATGAAGAGGACAATGCAGAGCAAGTATCCGATCATGCTGTTCGTCAAAGTGTAAAGAGGCAGCCACATGGGAGAACCCAAACTAGCAATGTACTGCCAATCAAAGGAGATGGACAGGAAACCAAGACCCTCGTTTCCTTGAGAACCACCAAAGAGGTTGGTGAAGAGCAGGGAGTTCTGCTTGGCGAGACAGAAGATGGAAAGACCTTGGAGGAGCGGGAACATCCATTCAGGAATGATTTCCCAGACGAGGAGGATGCAGAAAACGATCCAAAAGACCCTGAGACGGAATCTGGTCTCGCGCTTATCTCTGTGGAGAGTTTCGAGGAGAGTGACAACGGGAATGTTGATGGGCCACAACATTCTGACGATGTTAGCTCCAGGCAAATTTGTGGGGGGTGCAGCGGAATAGCGGGGCGGAGCGGAACAAAGCGGGATTCTTACCTAGTTGGCTGAACCAGCACAGATCTCAGGAGACCTGCAATACCGAAACCCAACAATTGAGAGGAGATAACCAAGAAGATGGCCGCTCCAGGATTGGGATCCATTCCATAGTAAAGTCTCTGGGCAGCCAGAATCTCAGTAGAGACGGCATTGGTGGCCGCAGCAGAGGCCATGATGACAATGAATGCATGCTCCTTTGAATTGAATGGGAAAGGGTTCAAGAAAGTCAAGAAAGCACCCTTTCTTGGGATCAGAGCCAAGGTTTCACCGAGAGCATATCCAATGACGGTCATGAAGACGATGGAGACGTAGATAGCTTGGGGCTTGAAGTAGTAGATTTCCTGAAGCACGGAAGCGAAGATGGCCAATCCGACACCTAATCTATTGTTAGATTTCCGTTCTGTGAGTAGAAACATACTTGCACGTACCCAAGAAAAAAGCTCGGAAAGTCCATGGGCTCAAAGATGGATCATCATCGACGTGGATAACGTGAGTGAGGACATCCTTGGCATCCGAGAGAACAGCAGTCTCTCCAAAGTGATCTTCCTTGGCAGCAATAAACTCTGGCTCATCATCCATATACGTGATCTCTGGGCTTTGACCCGGGTTCTTCTCAGGGTCAACGGACGAAGAGTGAGCTTGGGGGTCATTGTGAAAGTCGGTATCGGCTCTCTGGAATCCAGGCCTTTGTGTTGCCATGATTGCAGTGACTGGCTCGTGACGGGTATCACGACAAGAAAGTGCCAAGATGGGAGGGAGAGGGGAGGGAGCAAGAGGCTCGCCAAGCAGGGGAGAGAGGTTCTTATGGGAATTTTGGGGATTGGGGAGGGAACCATGACCTCAGACTACTTTAGCCGGGCCGTTTGGTTACAGAGAGACATGTCCCTTATCGAGAGCTGGCTCGCTGGTTCCGGGGACGAGGACTGGAAAGGAAGGCTGAGTGCGTTGGTTGCTGATCGTGGGGCAAGGGCAAGACTGGTCAACGGGAACGCCTCATATGGGTGCAGATTGGGGTGGGATCTGGTGGTCGAGGGTCGAGAGTCGAGGGGGCAAAGTGATAGGTGGTGTTGGGTATCTGATTTAGATGACGGACGTGAACTGCGATATTGGGACTGGGGGTTGCGCCTAGGGACAGCAGGGAGGGGTCATATCGAAAGACTATTTTAACCCTCACGACCACTCATTTCCCAACTCTCGTGTCGCTGCGGCATTCTAGAAGAGACACACGGCTGAATGGTGTGCAGGCGAGGCAGGTCAGTTCAAGCGCAAGTGCTACAGTACCACTTGGGGTGGACTGGGATGCTCCATGATATGGTACTTATGGTACAGTGGTGAGATGGTTCTGCGATGGGTGCTACTGTACACTGCTGAGGTGGTACCGTAATTTACTGTACTGTACAGTGCTCGTACCCTGGATGGATGGATGCATGCACACGAGCTGGAGCTGGGTCGAACTGGGTCGTTGACGGTGGTAGTACTAAAGTACCACAAGCGGCGAGACCCCTCACCCTACCCTCAGCTCTCCGAACCGTGAACACAAGCTTTTGAGTGGCTTTCCCTTGGCCACCTTAAGTAGCTACGTATCTTGGCATTCCTTTGACCTGCTCCATTTTGCACGCCTTCTACTTAAGTAACTCCCCCATTGGAGCGAGTGGAGCCAGCGAAGAATGTTCTTCGTCTTCTTCGAGACAAGGTTTCGTGCACACACAGCGCAGGAGATCTCTCGGGGTGGCACCGGCACCGGCACCGGCACCGTCATCCATCCAACCGCACAGCGTATCTTTCTTTTCGTTGGACTCTCGACTCGACTGTACTTCCCTTCCTTCGTCCGTTTCGTACTTGTCCTTCTGGAGTCGCCGTGCACCAATCGAACTCGTGGCCATCTCGGCGAAAGCGTTGTCCTCGTCTTCCCCGATTCTCTCTCCTCTTATGATTTGAATGAATAACGGCGCGCGCGCATTAAACTTACCGATCAGCCGCCTCCCATTGGCCTCGATCGGCTGCTTATCTCGTTGGTGGCGCTGCTCCCTTATCTCTCCTCCTGCCCTCTTGACGCGATCGTCCGTTTGGGGCTGAAGGGCCCCGCCGCCGCCATTGGCTGCCCCCCTCTCGCGGTGAAATCGCATGAAGGTCGTCGGTCGTCGTGCTGCCAGCTTCCTCTTCCATCCAAGTGCCGGCCGGCCGTGGCGTCGCACGGTGCGAGTGAGACGTCGAAGAAAAGCCACCAGAAAGGGAGGAAAAAGCTTAGCAAGGGAGAGGGAAAAGCTTGTTGACGTCGCAAAAAAAAAAAAAGGCAACCACAGACAACCAACAACGAACGACGTGCAGGATTGGGAGATGATTCCAAAGGATCGAGTCGAGATCCCCAGCGCTTGTCATCGGCAAACATCGCCTATCGTTCCTATCGTTCGGTTATCCCATAACCTTACGAGAAGGGCGGCTGTTCTTGTTGTGTCCTCCCTCTTTGAGAAATTCAATGTTGCCTCTATCGAGTTGGAAGTCGACACCCTACCGAGGATATATGGTCGGCCGCGAAGGTCTGGATTTCTTTGGTGGTCTATTTCTGGTTAGTACTTCCACTCCAACCTTTGTACTTAATTACTGTAATTACCTAATGATTTCACGTGAATTCTCTCACATGCCGCATTTCCTAAGGAGGAAGTCTCATTTGTTGCTGCATTTCCCTGTTCTTCTTCTCATTTCTGATGCTTGTACCGTCTTGCTTCTCTTTCCCGCCCTTACTATCTTCTCGTAATTTGAAAAAGCTTCGATTCATCCAATAAAAACGGTATCGCCGATGTGGTGCAACCTCCGGCAAACCTGCATCAGGGCTGCGGGTGCAGTACCGACTTGGCACTCATCCTCGGGTCCCACCAGCCGTTCATCGTCTTGGCATATATCTCTCTCCCAAAAGACGAAACAAAAATAAAACCGAGATCTTAAAGGGAGGACCCCAAACTTAAATACCCATCCCAAATCTGACGTTCGAATAACCCTTCAAATGTTGATCTCGGAGGAATCCAGCCCCGCAGCCTAGTAAGCAAAAAAAAGCCAACCTCATTTCGGCGAGACCAAAGCAGATTCGCTTGCTCGCATTTCATCCGTTCTCGGGTTGTATCATCGACGATTTTGGATTGCCACGTGGGGACAATGCGGTATGATTGGAAGTTTGGGGATCGATGGCTGGGAAGTTCTGGCCGTTGTTGCCGTATTCCGTTGTCCATTTTCCGAACCCGAGCCCGAACGTGGATGGGATAGTTTCTCGCTGATGGCGCATTGTTGGTAGTCCCAACACATGGCTTATAACAAGTTGTCCAATCGCTGATTAGAGTCCTCGAACAAGGTGCTTTGTTGCTATACCATCCTCGTTCTATGAAAAAGCTCTTTCTCTTCATTCTTCTTCTCCGAATCCAAATGCTGCATAAATACCTGCCCTCACTCTCAAACAAGTGGTCATCTTGAATCAAACTACGATAACATCCATACCCTACCAATCTACCTATATTCACATATCAATCAACGAAGAGAGAAATTCAACCCACCATACGTCCGACATTTAGAGGACTTACTAAGCACCAACATAAGACCAACATTATCGTGTACTGTATAAGACAGCTTCTCTCCATGTCTCTGTTCCCTACCGCTATCACTAACCATCTTCAACATCCTCCTCCTCCACTTTCAGAATTCCCTATATCTTCAAGAATACGGGTCGTGGTTCGGGAAAGAGAGAGGCTGCACACCACAATCTTGAGAGAGGCTCGATGACCAATGAACATTGCCAGCAAAACATGCTGCACACACACGCATGCTCACTCACTCTCTTACCGCAATCAATGGGCTTTTTTCTCTTTCTCTATCTCTTTCTTTTTCTTTTTTCTCTTTCTCTTACGTATATCGCCCAGAAATCATGGTAGTCCACAAGTATTCTCTACATCAAGAAGTTTCAAATTCTCAAGCACAGGGAGCCCTTCTTAATTCCCATGATTCTTTGATCTACCAATATTGAAATAGATTCAAAATTGTTGGTTGCATCATTCTCAGGTTATTAAGTACCGGTGGGAGGAAGCTTGAGAGGGGAGTGGAGGTGAGACGAAAGTGCGGAAGGGTGTGTATATATTTATGAAGAAAGAATTGATTGGTTGGGTTTCGTCCCGGGTTTCGGACGTGGATGTGGATGGGGGTCTTCGCTGCTGTGAAGCAATGAGTGAGATGTAGTCTATAAGTGTAGGTCTATAGCTTCGCATACTACCTTGCTTGGTTCTAACAACTGACACAATCCCCAACAGCCCTTCCAAAGCCCCAAAATCCCACGGACAATTATCTCCTCTTTCCTCACATCACCGGCTGAGTGAGGTACGCAGTCATCAATCTCTCAACAGACATCGGCAGAAACAAGATATCCAACAAAAGCAACAAACGGCGGTATCAATACCGATCTAAAAAGCAATAAATACAATCCCGAACAATCACCAGAACTACTACCCACCAGTCCAGGAACTACCAACCCAAAACCAGAACCCTTCATCTTGACCCAAGCACCCATCCTCCAACACGAATAACTACCCTTCCACTCCCCTCCACCACAACCCCAGCATCAAAACCCTCCCCACTCAACCCACATCTCCAGCCTCATCATCTCCCTCAAAACCTCACCCTACAGTAAAAAAACATCACCCCACAGTAAGTAAAAAAAACCCCGCCTCCGACGTACCTCTACCCTCCACACATCACCCTCCCAAACCACTCCCCATCCCATCCATCCCATCCACGCTTCCCTCCCTCTGATCACAGCACCTCTCATCTCGTCAATCCACCAAACCACCTCAGCGATTGATGGCAAGAACACATCATCATCATCATCATCATCATCATCATCGGGCAAAACACTGGAACGGCATTCGAAATCCTGGTTTCTTTTCTTTTGCTTTACCATGTAGCCGCTATCCTCGGTTGTGGGCGGTGGTGTGGAGCAAATTGTTATATATTCAGTCGCCACTCAGCTCAGCTCAGCTCGGACGTTTTTCCAGCACATGCTCGAACATATCCGATCCGATCCGATCCGATCAGATCACACCCCGTGGTTTAGCTTGTGCAGCAGGACTTCGTGCGTTGCGCGAGAAGCGTTGCTGAAGAAGAGGTGGGATACCAGAGCACTGTACGGGGAGTCGGGGACGAGACCAGGAGCGGGAGGAGAATTTAACCACCTGAGCATGGCTGAGAAGGCACCATGCTAACAACGAGCTCTCTCTCTCTACTGGAAACTAAGAGAGATTGGATATTCGTGGATGTTGAGCTAAATTTGGTGGATAGGATAAGGGGCTGCGAAGATGATTTATGCCGGATGGGATTTTGGGGCTTATAATCGTTTGGAGCGGGCGGAGGGAAGAGCTGGTTGTAGTTTATCTTGCTTGAATTATCGGGAGTCTCATTTATTACTTTTGAAGTCGATATACTACGTACAACATGCAGGTGGTTGCCAAGGAGGCATCACATGTTGTTACATTATCTAACTTATTGATATTGGAATCACAGCAGAACGAGTTGTTAAGTGTCATCACATTGAGTTGAACGACAAATCCAGTCTGTACAGCACAGAGTAAAGATCATAGCATTCATCATAACTAAAGCACAAGCGATATCGAACAAAACGTTGCTACATGCCCCTAAACGCCTTTCCCACCCCCATGAATCCATATATTGTTCAGTAAAACACCAAAGCCCAACTACTTACGACCACGCGCAAGTAATTTCTCCCCAAGCTCAGCAACGGCACTGACCCAAGATGATCTGCTCGATTGTCCCTTCTCTTCAACCTCGTCACCACATCTGTTCAACAGGAATTCTCCCATCTTTGGCTCATTGAAACGTTCACCATAGACAACAGTTGCTACTGGAGCAATACCAACATCGATACCAGTCTCACCGCTTTGGCTGCTGAGATGGAAAATGATCTCCACCTTGGTGGTGAGAGGGCTGATTAACAGGGTTGACTTGACCATGATCGAATCATCAGAAGTTTTGAGGATCTCCGTTGGACAACTAACGTTTAGGCTCTGAATATCATCCACGACCTTGTTGGCCTTGTTCCATGATACGCTCACGGCACTCAGGAGATCCTTTACTGCAGTTTGTGCTTGTGGCAATCCACGGATGTGATCCCGAATGCACTGCAGGAAGAATTCCTTTTCCGGAGTGAGAGGCAGAGCATTCAGCTCTCGGTTCGCACCAATGTACCAGAGATCAATGCGAGCATTTTCTGACTTCTTTGAAGTACTAGATGCCGCGCCAAGGAAAGAGGACGCATCGAATACAAGTTCGATCTCCTTTTGGTAGGTCATCGAAGTTGTTGTGCCAGAAACGCCGGTGATCGTCCAACCATGTTCCTTTTCGATTGCATCAACTTTGCCTGTCATAAATGTTAGCATGATACCATATCCATACTGGATGAAATCTTTGTACCTTTCAGAATACTGATTTCACTAGACGTCCAACCTCTACACTCCTCCCTGATTTTTTCAGCCTCGCGGATCTCCTCTTCCCAGGCTTGCTTGCGCTCTGTACCGGCTTCGATCTCAGCCTCTTTGCCTTGCACTTGTCGACGCAGGTCCGCGATCAACTGCTTCTTGGCCTCTACTTCTGCATCAAGAGTGATCAGATGTTGGCGAGCATTACTTAGTTCTTCCTGGTCACAATTGGCAATTTCATCGGCAGCATACTGCAACTCGCCCTCTTCTCGTTGGAGTTGCTCAAATTGCCTAATCAGGTGAGGTAGCACAGTATCGAGTAGTTCTTGTTGTTGATCAAGAGTTTCCTCATCTTGAATCATGCCTTCAGCGGTCTTGAACAATCCTTCCTTGAGCGTTGCAAGTAAAGTCATTCTCCAGTCATACCACTGGCCTTTGCTCAACAGTCGTGCATGTGTCTTGACGTTCTTCAATTGATTGTCCATCACAATCTTGATATCTGGCGAGGCTGAGATGTACTCGCGGAAGAGAGGTGGGTTTTCTTCGAATGTCTCAGTCTCGATTTCTCGAACAGTCTTCCGACCCTCAGAGATGTATCTCTTCAACTCATGGCATGCCTGTGATTTGTTAGGGGGTTTAGAATCAGGGTTGGAATTGCACTTACGTGTTGAAACAGCTCAAGCATTGGGATGGTCGCCGCACCAGCCGCAACACAGTCCTCCAAAGATACCGATTTAGTACTGTCGCCCTCTTTTGCGGCAGCCTTGGGTGCAATCGTGTGCCTCCTCTTTGTTGTTGTCAGTTCCATGAAGCGGATACTTGTCATGTTAAGGAAGTCTTGGAGTTGAATTCGATCATCTCCAAAGCTTTCTTCGCTGATCTCTGGTTCATCTACAGGCTCTTTCTCAACTGGCTGTCCAATATTTGCTGTTGGAGCAAGGGCTTCGGCATCCTTGAATCGCCCTTGATGGCGTGGGGTTGTGGCTTTAACCTTCTCGGGAGATGTTGTCGTCGGCGTGAGAGATGAGAAAGTAGCTTCTTCCATACTCTTGCGGGCAGAACGTGTCATACGTCCAGTAGTAGTCTCGGCCTTGGTAGGAGGTGCTTGGAGATGAACTGCTTTGACAGGACTGCCTTGGTGACCTTTGAGGCGTTTCACTCCTCCATTGTCATCCTCTTCATCATCGTCATCGAGTTCAGCGGGCCTCTTTCCAAGAATCCCTTTGGCAGCACCAACATGCAGGCTCTTGCGGCCTCGGAGAGGCTTCTTTTTCGGGGTTAAGCTTTGTATCATCTCCTTGAGATTGATAGTAGCATCCTTCTCCTCTTCAGCTTGGTCAGCCTCGCGTTCGAGAATCTTCCGCCCATCTTCACGATTTCCCTCTTGTTCACGCTCCTGGTCAATCTCATTTTCCATAGCGCGAGGGTCATCGAATCGGACACCACGAGCAGCAGTCTCTTCAAGTCGGCTTGGCACGAAGGATTTTGCATGTTCCCCTATTGATCCACGTCGATCAAGAAGTGCAGCAACACGAGGTGAACCGAGTCCTAATTTATCAAGACCAATGCCAGATGATCGTCTCGGTTGGGGAGTTAAGATGAAACTCGGGGTAGCTGCTCCGGTGGACTTGTTCTGCTGGAACAGCTTGTTCGGGGTGGTAGCTTTCTTAGCTGCAGCGGATTGCGGAGTAGATGATGCCTTGATTTCGTCTTTGAATAGTCGTTTGGGAGAAGCTGTTCGCATGATCACATTCTTTGATGGTGGTGTCTTTCCAGGAGTTGTTGGGCGAGGAGGTTGTGGTGTAAGTTGCTTCGAAGGTGTTGATGGCTTTTTGAGAGGTGTGCCCCCAGAACTAAGTCTAGATTTAGGTGTTGTGGAGTGTCGAGCTTCAGCACTGCGACGAAGACCTTTCCCTCGGAATCCAGCAAGACTTGGACTACCAGTTTCTGATGCAACAGTATGAGTAGGTGCAGGCAACTTCGGTGGTGAGTTCTGTGGCACTTCCGCCCGGAATGGAGAGCTTCCAAGATCTGTTTCCATTTCCATAATCTTCTTTGCTTGTGATCGACTTCCCGTGCTCATTTGCGGAGGCAGAATACCGCCTAAAGCAGTTGTCATTTCCATACCGATCGTCGCATCGTCTTGTTGACTTGTTGCTTCAGCGATTGAGGGCATGATGGCACCCATAGCCACGGCCATATCCATCGTTTCGTCCTCCGCACTTGATTCTATGCTTTCGCGGCTCTTCTTTGGTTGACCTCGCTGAGTTGCTGCCATAGAAGCTCGCCTAATGGGCTTGGACGAGCCATTGTATTGTGCTAGAACTCCACCAACAACAGACGTGAATTCCATGGTCATGTCTTCATCGTCCTTGGACACCGTCTCATCGTGAGATGGTTGGATTCCTCCCATTGCCATAGTAAATTCCATAGTTTCATCCCCCAATGAAGATGACTCGCCTGAAGACCTCCGACGGGTACTTTGGCGGCGACCAGCAGCCATAGACTTTCGTCTGGAGTTGGTAGCTTTTGGAGCATCGTTGGTTATGATACCTCCAAATGCCCGAGTCACATCCATCGACATTTCGTCCTTGTCCGGCTTCTGGCTGGGAAGAATACCACCAACTGCGTGAGTCATATCCATCGTCACCTCTTCACCTTCCGATTGCTCCTCTTCCGGCGGTGCGGCTTCTTTGAAAGCTGGTGAGAATGGATTGACATTTTCTTGGTCTTGTTGGGATTCAAGGTTCTGTATAGCATTCGGCTTCTTCCATGGCGCAAAGGAGGCAACAACCTCTTCTTCCTCTTCCACCATATTCTCGTCTCCATTCTCATCAGAATCGATTCCTTGTGTACCAGCTTGGCGTGCAGCTTGCCTGAGTGCTTCTTCTAAGCGAGTGCTAGAGTCGGTGCTGTCGCTCGAATTGATTGATGCCATTGACATATTCGTCGTCTCGCCCCCATCCAGACTCATCATAGTCCCATCGTCACCAGAGTCGCTGTTAGAATTAGATGCGATATCATCATCAACGGCTTCTTCAGCATCAGAGCTACCACTCAATGGACTTGAGGAAAAAACTTCATCGTCTGGATTATTGAAATTCATAGGTGGTATGCCCGAGCTTCTCCTCCTCTTCTTCTGGTGTAAATCTCGTTGATGAGCTGGACTTGCTTTGACCGTGTCCTCTTCAACGTGCTCTGGGGGTGTAGATGGAGGGTCCGACGGATCAGAGCTTGGAGGTCCTGCAGGATGTGGTGACCCTACTGTTCCTCCTGTGACCGATGAAGCTCTGCGGGTGGAGTTTGTCGCATTGGAAGAGGTCGTTGAATCTTGGTACTCGACTACGACATCCCACGTATGAAGAGTGGCTTCTGGTGCAAATGATACTCGACGATTTGCCAAAGACTTGCGACGAGCATCTCGCCGTGATATAATTTCCTTCTCCAATTCTTGTCTTTCCTTTTCTTCTCGTTCTCTGGCAGCTGCCTGCTGTTCTTCCTCAGTCCGTAATGTAACACGAGTCTCGTTGACAGCAGGACTACCTCCAACCTCGAATGGATTCGCAAGTCTGTCGGTGCCACTTATAGTAGGTCCAGATGGCAAGTCGAAGTCAAAATCAATAAGATTCTCGGTCTTTTGTGATGACTGCGGGGTAGGTTTCTTAGGACTTCCTTTGCGAGTCGAAATATGCGCCGGAATCTCTCGAAGAGGCGGCATCGTAGGTTTGAGGATAGACTTAGGAGGAGGATGTGGAATTGCAGCCAGAGACTGAACATTAGAGTCAGTATGATATTAGAACAAGTCATGATACAGTGTCGTACCTTGCGCCTGTTTCCACTTGTATCCTTCAATGCGTCCAATCCTCCAGGTCCAATACTCTTACTCCGCGACTTTCTTGACTTCTCCATTGGGGTTCGCTTTCCTGATACTAGGAGACCAACATCTGCTGTCTGATTTTCTTGGTCCACATCTTGCGCCGAGGGGACATGACCCAAGGACTTTCTAGATTTCGGTCGTGTCGCAGGAAGAGTGATTTCGTCTCGAGAAGACATAATTGCAATAAGCAGAGAACCAGAGCTCTATTTCTTATGCGCTGTATAGATCTTCATTCAAAAATCGTACATTGAAGTCATGAGCATCGAAAGACTTCTTAGTGGTTGATCATGGATAAGTAAACAAACAGACGCGTCGAGCTAAGAGTTGATTATGGTGGCCTGAGGTCGCAACCGCCAACGCCAAGCTACCTAGCTCAGAACGGCAAGGGCGATTTTGCTGAAAAGTGCAATCACGTGTCCCACAACCAGTAAGCGAATCTCGAAAAAATCCACAAACACTTCTCGACCTCAAATTCGAACGAACTTCGACTCCACGATCGCGACTTCGACCAACCCGACCGCAATCATGGCCACCGAACTTACCGTGCAATCGGAGCGTGCGTTCCAGAAGCAACCTCACATCTTCTTGAACTCGAAGTCCAAGGCGAAGTCCAGGGCTGTTGGCAAGGGAGGACGAAGATGGTACAAGGACGTTGGATTGGGATTTCGAACACCAAAGACTGCGATTGAAGGTCACTATATCGGTACGTGGAATCTGTGGCGCATGGACTGATTTAGCGGAATGCTGAATTACCACGCTTCGATGCGAAGGGTGATGGAAATTGAAATGGAATTCAGTTGCAGCCCAAGCGCGATGCACAGGGAAGAGATCAGGATGCTAACATGCGATTCTACAGACAAGAAATGCCCTTTCACCGGTCTCGTCTCCATCCGTGGCCGTATCTTGACTGGCACTGTCGTTTCCACTAAGATGCACCGAACTCTTATTATCCGCCGAGAATACCTTCACTTCATTCCCAAGTACGCCCGTTATGAGAAGAGACACAAGAACCTCGCTGCGCACGTCTCGCCAGCTTTCCGTGTTGAGGATGGTGATCAGGTTACCGTTGGACAATGCAGACCTTTGAGCAAGACTGTACGTATAGAGCATTACCCTGGAGATATTGTTCGACCGCGCAAGATTCGGGCAATCAGCGGGGATTTGTTCATTGAGGTCGAAAGTGCTGACAAGTTTCCTCACAGGTCCGATTCAATGTTCTCCGCGTGCTCCCCAGAACTGGCAAGGCTGTCAAGCAGTTCAGCAAATTCTAAACGGTTTCTTTGGGCTTTCGATACGGCTGCATGGGATTTGTTGGTTGCGCATCAGAGCAAAGGGTTGTGATGATATGGTCTCTGCGATGGCTGGCATAGAAAAGATGTGCTTTAGCTACAGAAGTTACTGGAATACATCAACAAATTTCTGACACGCTTTTAACATTGAGAGGTGAAGATACGTGAAGCTTTGGCGGGTTTGTACAGTTGATTCGCGCGCAGGTCGCTGACAACAGGAATCAGAGGTTCCAGACCAGGCTAAAGCATAAACGATTGCATGATACACCTAGCGAGATCATACGAAAGGTCTCCATGCTCGAGATTCCGCATATCCACAAATCTTGGACAGACTACTAGCTGGTACTAAGGATGTTTGCTACCAAGTGGTGAGCAATTGCTTCTGCTACAATGCTCAAGTGAGGTAGTGAGGCGATCCGAACCCAACGCTGCGCCTACCGTATGGACACTCGGACACTACCTGATTGGAATGTTCTGTTGGATCCCATTAAGAGCATCTCGTGGTGAAGTGTGCTCTCGGTGGATTATACAACCCGCCTCACCATTTAGAAGCCAGTCACTGGCACAGCAATTCAGTATGAATTATTGATAATTCAGCCAATCATGTAGCTAACTCTTACCGAGGTAATGCATGGTAACCTCAAAACGACATCCTTAAATGAGTCGTTCTCCCCCTTTCCAGAGTTACACATTCTCGCTTGTCTGAACAATCCCCACCAAGTCCCTTCTGCCATCTAATCACCATGTCAGATTCTCCAGTTACTTCCCAAGACCCAGTCCCAGTACTCGATCGTCACTCCAAAGAAAACAGATGGTACTACAAAGAAATCAACGACCAAGTCCAACCCATTTCCCGCAAACTCCTCGAAGAATACAGCCACATCCCAGCTAACGAAATCGATGCTCACATCTACAAAATGGTAAGACACCAATCCAACTCGCTTTTTGAGCATGACAGACAACTAATCTGGTCAGCGAGACATCCTCTGGTCCCACGCCCCCTACCCTTGCGTAGGCGAATTCAAGTTCCTCGACCTTCGTCTCCCAAAACATCCTCTGTACACCCAAATCCTAACCACGCTCCGCAAGCCCTCCTCCCCAATCCTCGACATGGGGTGCTGCGTAGCCTCAGATCTTCGTTCCCTTGCCCACAACGGGATTCCCTCCACCCAACTCTTCGGGACTGATATAATTTCCTCCTATCTCACCACTTCATATTCTGTATTTAAGGACACGGACACCTTCCACGGGACTCTAGTACCAGCTAACATTTTCTCGCCTTCTTTGTTCTCAGACGAGTTCGCGGGATGGGAGGGAAGGTTCTCTATCATCCACGCGGGACTATTCCTGCATCTCTTCAATTGGGAGCAACAACTAACCGTGTGTGAAATTATCGCCAAGTTATTGAAAGAGGAAGAGGGAGCAATTCTAGTTGGCGAAATGGTCGGATGTCAAGGTGGAGGATTGAGAGGCGGGCCAGCGAATACCGATTTCTGGAAGAAGGAGAGGCGGCATTGGCAATATTTGCATGACGAAGAGAGTTTTGCGAGACTTTGGGGAGAGGTAGAGGGAAGGACTGGGACAGAGGGGATGTGGAAGGTTGATAGTAAGTTTGTGGTAAGGAGGCAGGAGAAGGGTGGGGATGGGAGTAAGAGTTGTGCTTTTTTTGAGGGAGAAGGGATCGGGTGGTTTACGTTTAGTGTTGCGAGGGTCATGGGTTCTTGAATAGTGTGTTCAAAAAGGACATTTAATGGTTAGGATTTGTGGCAAGAGTGTATTTCAGAGTGAGACAAATAAGTCTCGGCGTTTGGTCATGAGATGTAATAAGAGCTGAGATAAGCCGAGTATAAGACGAGAGGGCATCTCAAGGATCAACTTAAAGTTGCATAACGTAACTTTAGTGCTTCACTGTCCATGTTTATGAAGCACGAGGAAGACTAAAATACTCTTAAGACTAGAACAAGAGATCAAGGGTAATGTGAAACGGATGCTTAATAACATTCTGGTATCTTACTTTGATATGAAGAGCCTAAATCAAGGTCAATCAACATTAAGCGTTGTGACCACCTCTCCATCCTATCTATGCTATGCTAACCAAAAGCGTCATCTATTCAAACAACCTCGCCATGATATCACAAAGTTCCAATTTACGGCGAAAACTATGTCCGAGCTGACAAGAAGAACCCCCCTTCCCAGGCAATGAAGCGGAATGCCGCACCACGATTTGACAGCGGCCCGCGACCTGCAACCCCTTGTCCTAGATATTCTCCTTCCCAACGTCATTAACATCCAAAGAATCCCTTCTCGACAGTATGTCTGCATTATAATATTCTAACGCGTGCTGCTTCCAGAAGAATAGGATGGTTGTGACGAGCGATTGTAGTCTTTCGTACGTTGATAGTCCTCATATCGTGCTTCTGAAGCTCGGGGTTCTTCTGGATCGTAATATCTGGCACCGTGGGCGTGAACTTTATTCTTTCCGCTTCTCGAGGTCATGGTCGTCATAACGTGGGATTTATTGTCCGGAACCCGTCTTTTTTCAGTCCTCTTTTCTCTGTCTTCTCTGTATCCTCCATTTGCCATTGTGCTTCTTGATGTGGAGGTTTCGTAGTAGCGGTATTCACCAGAAGATGAGCTCTGGGAGGATGTTCGTGAGTCGGTACTCGAGTTGCGGGAGTGGATTATAGGCTTGAGATGTCGAGATCCGGAGGTAGACATGATTCGTGTGGTGAGGTCGGTTTGCTTTTATGTTCGAGTCGGTAAGTGCGAGTGTGATTGCTTGCTGCGAGTCCAATGTGTAGCGGAACAAACAAGTCTGTTGATTCAGTGAAGCGTAGAGTCTGGCTGTTAAATTTCTCGAAATCAAGAGGAAAGAAAGTGGTTTTATACTTAGGGTACAAAAAGGTACAAAATAACCATCGAGGACACTGGCCACCACTGAGAGCCTGAAGAGGGCATGTGGCTAGGGAGAAAACAGTGCCCCAAAATGCCCTCTTGCCCATGGGAGGCGGTGTCTACCGCAGAGAAAGCTGCGCCAGGTTGTCTTTCCAGCATTGGAAACCAGTATAGTGGTAAAAGATGGGTCCTTGACTCACGCAGCTTCGGTGAGAGATTGTGAGAGCAGTGGCAAGGGAGATAACGCGCAAACGAGGGAAGAGTTCGGCGTTCCTGAATGGGATTCAACACTATAAGCTTCTGTTTGCCATGCCCCAAACGTTTGTCGATCAGAAATCTCTTTGGCAGGGCTAATTCGCAGGCGTTTCAGCACCGTACCTGAATATCGTCTGATCCATTGGACGACGGAGGATCTCTGGAGCCGTTCGGTGAACGTGGGGCTGTGGACTGTGGCTCAGTGGGCTTCCCGGAAGGCCTCCATGGAGGGCAGATTTCCCAAGTAATGTAGCGCCGGTAGCCTCGAAGCCAACAATGATAAAGAGGGCCTTTCAGCATCATCCATTCAAGAAAAAGACCGCACTCAAACTAGAAGAAGGCGATGGCAAAGTGTTGCCTTGGAAAATGGGCGGTGTTTGTTCAGCTGAAGAAAAGTGCTGACGGATTTCGCCCAATTCTAACCTCGTCAGCCTTGGGCAACGAGCCAAACGCCTGAAAAAGCATAGTCTGCAGCCAGAATCATCCGGTGACTCGAACCGTGACCGTGATTGTAACTATCTGAACAAAAAACCGACGAGAACTGCCATTTGGTGATATTCGTAGTCGTAAATGATCTCTTTCTGTGAAGGATGAGGTGGGAAGAAGAGAAGGCTTTGGGAGATGAAGTGTCACTTGGCTTAATCGAGCACCCTGCTTCAATCTAAACCATTTTCGGACCAAAACCCTGCTAGAGCGTCATCCCCTGCATTTGCAACATCTCCAATTCATCAATTCGCGGTCAGGGACGCTGAGGCACGAACAATTGCATTCAACGTGTCCAGATCTCCATCCAAAATCTGTATGTCCTTGGCTCTCTCCCCCACAGCTTGTCTGCGCGACTGCTCACAGAAGTCAATTACAGTTTTCTGAACTCAATTGACCACCATGCGTTTCTTCACCCTCGCAGCCCTGGCTGCTGCGGCTACGTCTGCCATTGCCGCCGATGTTCAGGTCGATGTTACCCGTGAGGTCGAGTGTGAACGAAAGTCCCAGAAGGGTGATAAGATCTCTGTACACTACAGAGGTACTCTGCAATCCGACGGCTCCGAATTCGACGCAAGCTACAAGCGTGGCAATCCTTTGGATTTCGTTGTTGGCAGAGGCTCCGTTATCAAAGGGTTAGTCCCATCATATATTCCACTTCCCAAGTTTATGAAGACGGGAGGGTGGGTATGTCCATGCTGCTGCGAATGGGGCTGATATGCTGGTAGATGGGACGACAACCTGATCGACATGTGCATTGGCGAGAAGAGAACATTGACCATCCCTCCCGAGCATGGCTATGGTGACCGAGCCATGGGTCCTATCCCAGCCGGTAGCACATTAAGTAAGCTCTTCATTGGGAATCAATTGAGTATCTGCTGACAAACGTCAGTCTTCGAGACCGAGTTAATGGGCATTGCTGGAGTTCCCAAGCCGGAGAGCATTATTGAGAAGACCGCAAGTAGTGCTGCTAGTGAAGCTAGCTCTGTGGCCAGTGAGGCTACTGAAGGTGTGAAGGATACTATTACTAGCAAACTTGCAGACGCAGCTGAAGCTGTCAAAGTTGTTTTGGCTGACAGTGATGGTGACGGACAGGAGCACAACGAGTTGTAGACAACAAAAACGAATTGTGAATGGATGCCATATTGCAGCTACCTGGGCAACACATTGCTTGATGAGAGAGGTCGCAGATACACCAGGTTTAAGTGAAAGGTCTGGGAACTAAAACTACCGGATGGGGATAGAGAATACATAAATAAGCGTGGTCTATTTGGTGGCCCTCGGCATCCTTGACTTCAGAACTCTTTTGAAGTATCCATTCCATCTGTTTAGTGCAAGGCCACCATACAGCAGCACATACAGTACGATACCTCTACGCAATTTCTGCGTGATTTGTACCTCATGTTTATCTGGTATTTTTTCCTTCATATTATCCAGTATCTACGATTGATTTGTTCCTGCTGTCCTGCTTCCTGCTTGTAGTACCTCTGTGGCTTTACTTTGTGAATTTTGAGGCTGTCCAGGCTGTGGAAATTCCACACCCTTTTCTCAGATTATAGTGCTCTGCTAAGATACTTTTGCCAATTGGGACTCGGATGTTCCAAATTGAGTCGAGGAAATCAAATGGGGTGGAAAACAAAGGCAAAAGTTGAGGCAATTGTTAGTAGGCTGTTGTAGCGAAAGCGCTAGACTCCAAAGGTATTGTTGATTAATTTTCTCTCTCTCGCACTTTGCTTTCGGTTATTAAGCTTGCCGCTCTTGCTCAGGCGCTAATCACCCTCGGCTCAGTCAACTCACCTGAGCTGCATGAGCAACCTGAGCAACTCCCCCGAGCACCCTGAGCACCCTGAGCACCCTGAGCAACTCACCTGAGCAGCTCACCTGAGGATGCTCTACCCAATGCCAATCTATTTTTCCAAGTTCGACTAGAACAAGATTTGGGTCAATCGTGCATGAACAAGTTGCTCGCAATAATACGGCTTCATTGCCCCAAGTAGTCGCGTCCCCCAATCATTCTGCCAGTCACAAATATAGAACGCCTTTACGAATTCCCAGTGCTCTGGATACCATCCTGCCATTTCCCAATCAATAATCCCCGTTACGTGGCCATCCTTTATTATAATATTATCTGGCCGGAAATCCGCATGTGTGAAGACAATCTTGTGTTTGTGTGTAGCTAGCATGCCCGTTATATAAGGCTTTATGTGGCCTTTGTGGATAGTACAATAGGCATCGATAAGGGTAGCGTTAAAGTCGCCTTCGGATGGAAAAGGACTTATGTTATTACAATTAGTTTCTCCGTCTAACACGCGATTTATAATAAAAGTAGAGCCAAGTACTTTTATTGGGCTGATACTCGAGAATAACATCTATTACCGGGCCGTTGTTGAGAGATCCTATATAATTACTTCCCGGCACAGCTCGCAACTGTTCCAAGTAACCTTGAAGCTCGTGCATTACACGTGACTTCTCGTCGTCGCCCAAATTACCCCATTCCTTCTCTAAGGTCTAACCCTCCACGAAATCTAGAAAAATATAGGTATCATATTTTGAAGCCCACTCCTCATCTCGCTCCTCGAATGGCCCATGTGTGTACGCGGCGTAGACTCGCGGTACCGGAATCGATGTGTGATGCCGTACGAACTCCAGCGTCTTGGCTTCGCTCATATGTACGCTATCTCCGTACTTCATAACCATGGTCGGCGAGATTTTCACGATCTTGACTCCGCCACGCAAGAATAAGCGTTCCTGGGGCATGCGGGACGCAGCTTTGGGGGTGATGAGCTCAAAGTCAGGCGCTTTGATATGTACACTGATCTCTGGGCTTGAAGGAGCCATGGTACCGATCGTTGGAGTTGGGGGCAGAGACCAGATTTTCAAATATGGTCGAGTGAGTTCGGATGCGTTTGAGGTATCAGTGTTAAGATACGAAGGTGTGGGAAGTCGTTGAAGATTGGTTAATTTAAGCGAAGTCTCGTGTGATTTATCAAGCTGCTTCTCTTGGATGCGGTCAACAACTTTCTCTCCCACGGTAGTATTTCTATCCGAGAAGCAATTAAAGAGATTCGGCAATACTGGCAGGCTTCAAATGACTTGAATTTAGGTGTTTATATATTTTGGACCATATTTACAAAGGTTGAATTTCGGAAATTAGAACCTTGTATTAGAGCTAAAATATACACCCTTTATAACTCAGCTTAGATTTTCTTTCCGTATCTTACGATGGAAGTAGAATGTAGGAACGAAGGGATAATATCGCAGATCGATAAAACGCTTATAGCTCTAATATTGCTATTAAATAATGATTAATTTATATTCTAAAATATTCTAATAATACAAATTTAATCGAAAAATCTTCTCGTTTTGTTTCGTATGATTAAAGGGCTATTAAAATCTACGATCACTACCTTAATATTCATAGAGACCAGATTTCCTTCTACCGTTATACTATTGAAAAGTTTGATATTACGAATAAAGATAATAAAGGTAAATAAATAGTTTATATATTTATGAAAAATGTTTACGATATTTATAGTCTAATACACTTTGGGAGATTCTGCTCAGCCGTTGATTAACTATTTGATCCTTTATCTGACTAGCATTAATCATAGTCCCCGGATCTCGCAGTTTTATCTTAGCCGGATGAGGAAGATAGCCAACCGGATATAGTCGACTCCCAAGAGCCTCTACAATCATCCCAGACATTGCAGCCATCATACAAAAAGTCAAGAAGCAATCGATTCTAAGGAAGGGAGGGAAAATTCGACAAGTGGACTTTGCGGGGGCCAAATAGTACTATCGAAGCACTCTAAGGCACGGGTTACACTTATCAGCACTGATCGCGAGTCGTTTTCTATATCCTTGTATTGATGTGCATTCGTCATGGTCACAATGGATGAAGGACAGAGCAGCAAGATTGCGGCAACAGCTCTGGCTCTTGGGCAAAAAGTAGGCAAAAGCACGGTGAGAGGACTGGACGTCAGCAACGTTTTGCTTGGTTTTGAGGAAAGTTAGTACAATGCAACTATACCATCATCGATATATCTTTCTCCCCAGACATCCATGACAGCCACATCATGTCTGAGATTCTAGTTCCTCAGGCATTCGTGACAATAGCATCAGGTTTGATATATCTTACTCCTCTGGCCCCGGTGACAGCCACATTCTCTCCACTCAGACGCTAGTGGATCCAGATTTTTGAATTCATATGATAGAGACCCGTGACTTACACTGAAGTCAATACAACCCACGGTAGGCCTGCATTACTAGTCACGTACTCTTTTACAAGAGAGATCTAAAATTGCTCCACCTGGACCCTGTAAAGGAACAAAAACGGATTCCCGGGCAAAATTCGGTAAGGAAACTATAGCGGGGCCACACAGGAGGCCAAAATGGGTTCCAGATTATAGTGCGCAGGCTGACTCAGGGCGTGCTCAGGATAAGGCTCTGCTCAGGCTCTGCTCAGGCTCTGTTCCGGCATGCTCACCCTCAGCTCAGGTTAAAGCAGCAGTTGCTCACGTCCGCTGACTAAAACGGAATGAGCGACAGGGAAAATCAATCCTGAGTTTATCGGTATTCCTGCAGCACATTGGCCAACATTGCTCAGCCAAGTCTGCTCTCCTCCTGGAGACCATCAACGACTATCATGCATTTTACAGCCCTATCATATATACTTCTGTTGTAATTTTCGCTCTAGCTCATCTCTATTGCTCCCGCATCGAAAAGCTATGGTCGACCCCTTCACCCTTATTACAGGCATCGCAGGCCTCCTCAGCCTCGCGATAGACATCACCGAGAGAACATATGACTTCGTCGACAGTGCAAAAGGTGCCTCAGAAATGATCCTTCATCTCCACGAGGAATTATGCAATCTCAAATTGGTCTTGATCCAGTTGCATGCCTTCCTTAGCAAGGAAGAGCTCTTCAGCCTTTTGGAGAAACCGCTGCATTGTGGGCAGCCAACAGATATTGTGAGGCTAAACTTTAATCTTTGATCGATAAGTTGGAAAGATTGAAATCGGGAGGGAAGACCAAGAGATTCATGAAATCCTTAGTCTGGCCGCTCAGCGAGACGGAAACAAAAGAAACAGCGATGGATCTGCATCGTTGTGCGCAGACTTTTGGATTGTCTCTTGATATTGAAGGATAGTGAGTGCTATAAGATCCTTAGTCTCAAGGTGCTATGTGCTGATTGGAAAGCAAAATACTACTACAAGCCACTGGGGATGTTTCCGGGATATTGAATGCGCAGGTCTTGGCTCTTGAAGAGGCCCGAAAGATTCCAGTCCTAGCTGGTAGCTTTCTCGATACCCAGATTATCTTGAGAAAAGATACTGCAGACCTGCTTTGCGATATTCAATTACAATCACTTACACTCGATGAACTTTGCAAAGACATGGGGACGGTCACTGAGTTTGTTCGGAGTATGTACCTAGCCCCTGACATTTCCCACTCAAACTGACATTTCCAAGCCGAGCAACATGAAAAGATCTTACGATGGCTGGCAAACCTAGATCCGTTTACGAACCAACGTAACGCGAGTAAGCAACACGAGCCTGGTACCGGAAATTGGCTTCTCCAACGAGACGATTTCTTAACGTGGAGATCTACCCCTGGAACGGTAATGTGGCTTCACGGGATTGGTGAGTCTTGTGCATATCGGCATATACTTTGCTAACAGCTAGATGAAGCTGGATGTGGGAAGACTGTTATTTGGTTTGTTCATTTCCCCTATCATGGAGATAATACTGACTTCTAGAAGCTCCACGATCATCTCGCACCTAGAGGCTTTCTGCCAATCACACGCTGCTCAACTTGTCATATTCTACTTCGACTTCAGAGATCCGTGGAAGCAGAATGCAGATGGCTTACTGCTTTCGATCCTAGCTCAACTCTCGTCACGCAACCTTTACAGATCGGTCGAGCTGCTGTATGAACAATGCCACAAAGGCAACCGAGCTCCTAACGAGGATGAGCTGAAAGCCACCATCGAGACTATTCTCTTGGAAATCCCACGTCTCTTCATCGTCCTTGACGCGCTCGATGAATTTGGTGAGTGCCTAGACCTCATGGAATTAATCCAAGAGATCAATGAGTGGAATCCTGGCGCAGTGAGCATTCTGGCCACAAGTCGCAGATACCCCGAGATCGAGGAAGAAATCATCGAACTAAAGCCCGTTCAAATCAACATTCAGAGCTCGCTGATCGATAGCGACATTCGGACCTACATTCAGACTCGACTACAAGGAAAGGGCAGGTTACGCCGATGGTGTAGAGATGAGACAATCAAGAGTAAAATACAGCAAACGTTGGTGGAAGGTGCTAAGGGCATGTGAGTGCTAGTGGTTTGGGAAACAACGAGATGATGGATGTTAACGGCGTACAGGTTTAGGTGGGTGGCATGCCAAATGGATGAATTGGATCGATGCTTGACACTAGGGAGTCTTGAGACAACAATGAAGTCACTACCAGACACCCTGGACAAAACATACGAAAGGATCCTCCTTGGAATCGACAAACGCTATAAGTCTCAAGCACTGACAGCCCTACGATGGCTCGCATTTGCCATGAGACCACTCACAATACGCGAAGTAGCAGAGGCCGTCCATTTATTCAGTTGTGAAGCCACTATTGGGGACGTTGGAGATGAATCACGGAATCGACTGTCGGATCCCAATGACATCCTGCTAATCTGCTCCGGACTCATCACTATTACTGAAGAACTTCAGCCGGATGCAGATCCAATAGGGTACTTCCCTGTGGGACACGAGTCATACGGGCATATGTCAGAACCCGAGGATATAAGTGAGCCTGATATGAGAATTATACAACTCTCACATTTCTCTGTCAAAGAATATGTAGTCTCAGACCACGCCAAATTAGGACCTGCATCACACTATCACCTTGTCGAGCCATCATGCCATACATACATCACGCATTGTTGCGTATCCCATCTCCTTCAGTATCGAGACATTGACTCCTTGAGCCCCGATACACCAATACTCGCACCTTTGGCAATATATGTTGCCCAATTCTGGGGTGAAAATTGCCAATTGCTTTGGCTTCAGTACTTGTAGCTGACGTTTGATAGGAGCACACGCATTCGAAAGTGGAAAGGGCTACGAGGACCCCAAAATAATTTCGCTATGTTTGGAGCTGTTGCAGCCACCAGCGGAAGTCTACCTCAACTGGCTTCGATTGTACAACAGTGATGACGACCACTTTCCGTCCCAATTTAGTCCAGGGTCCATCTTTTACCACTTTCACTTTCCGTCCCCTCTTTACTTGATATCCAGGCTAGGACTCGCTCACTTGGTCGAACTTTTGATCGAAAGAGGAGCTGATATTAACGCCGTTAGTGGAGATGAAGGGAGTGCACTACAGGTTGCCGCCTTGAATGGGCATCTAGGTGTTGCAAAGATTCTTCTGTCCTGTGGAGCATATGTTGATGGAAACATAATAGGTGTTGATTATAATTCCGCCTATGGATCTCCACTCTGCGCAGCCGCTAGCAAGGGACAACTAGAAATCGTCCAACTACTTTTGGATCATGGTGCTATTGTCAACGCTGGAGAGAGTGTCGCGTACGAGGGTGGCTACTACGAGAGCCCTAGATCTGGAAGGCCCCTATTCCATGCCGCTGAGGGCGGCCACGAGAAAGATGTCGTGCAGCTTTTAGAGCATGGCGCAGATATCATATATGAAAATAGCTGGAAGGGTTGTCCTTTAACATCCGCAGTCAAACACGGGCACACCAGAATTCTTGACCACCTTCTTAAGAAAGATACTAATCTTGTCCACTACCAATCCCGTGGAAGCAGCATGTTATCTATGGCTGTCTGTGGGGGCCCAGGGGAAGCTGTACGGATGATGTTAAACTATGGTGCAGATGTGCACTGTCGGGATTCGAGAAACGATGTAAGTTGCAAAAACTTTTCGACTACCAACATTTTAATGATCTTTGTTATTGATATATTCGAAAACTCTTGTTGATATCCCGCAGAGGGGCAGAAATTCCGGCAGCGTCTTAGTTCAAGCTGTGAATCGAGGTAATATAAAAATCGTTGAACTGTTGCTGGACAATTGCGCGAATCCAAACGACCAAAGTGGCATGTCAAGAGGTGCTTTGAGATTGGCAGTTGAAAGTGGAGACCTGGAAATCGCGAATTTGCTTCTTAGTCGAGGTGCTGAACCCAATGGATGCAATATCGGCACACTCGGGATTGCTGCTACTCAGAGCTACGATGATATGATCAATCTCCTGCTTGAGTGGAATACGGATGTCCAACTGGATCCATTTGCTTTACCTTCCGTGATTCAAGTAGGATACGCAGATTGTGTGCAACAGTTCCTAGACGCCGGCGCGGATATCAACTCCATGGTCTCGGAATCCGGTAGTGCTTTACAGGCAGCCGCATACAACGGAGATGTGTCTTTGGTACGCTTATTAATTGAACGTGGAGCCAATATTGAAAGCGGTTGTTGGAAGCGGTGTAGCGACTTGGAGATTCATGTTGAACACTTCCTCCCTCCCGCACCATCATATCCTGGTGGACAGCCCTCAACTTCCATTGGTTATTCGACTCCTCTTCAGGGAGCAAGTCTTTGTGCACATGTGGAAGTTGTCTCAAATTCTCCTGGAAGCTGGTGCGCGGGTGGAGATTTTAGACGAAAACGGTATATCTCCATTACACTGCGCTTGTAGCAAGGGCAACGAGGAAATTGTCAAGATGCTTCTCAACAACACCTCCAAACTCGATCAACAAAAGCTGTGTACAAGTGCACTTGACACTGCAGTCAAATCAGGAGTAAAGAGCCTCGTGCAGTTGATGTTGGACCATGGGGGCGACCCGAATGTAATAGGGCTAAGTGGTTTGACAGCTTTACAAATTGCGGCTGAGAAGGGTATGCCAGATATAGCAGGCTTACTCTTACAACACGGCGCTGATTCTTTGTTCGTGAGTGAGGAGATTGTGAACCAGAGTGTACTTCGGTGCCCAGCAGCCTCGCCTGCAATCCACCTTGCCGCACAGCAACATCACGTGGATGTAGTCCGGGCAATTCTCGAAAATTCTCAACAAAATGTGGACGTGCGTGATCCGCAACAGCTCACGCTATTGCACACCGCAGCTAAAAATGCTGACAAAGAGATGGTGGATCTCCTACTTCAACATGGGGCGAAAGTGGACGTTGTAGATGGCAACGGAAACAGTCCTTTGAACCTCCTCGTCGACCCTAGACGAGATGACTACTTTGATAGTCATGACGGTGGTGATAGTCATGGGGCAATCTTGAAGTTCTCTAATCAACGGCTAGAGATTGCTGCGGAATTGATTGACAAAGGAGTCTTGTTGTCTTTACGAGACCGCCACGGCCGAACACCCTTGCTACAAGCTTTGACTGTTCATCGGTATCATCACAATAGTCAAACGTATCAAGAAGTCCAATGTGTATCGGAAGCCGATATTCTAGCAATGGTACAACTGCTATGCAGCATGGGCGCCAATCTCAGAGAAGAGACTCCTAGGATGCAAAGCGACACTAGGGCCGATCCTGCAGAACAATATCTTTGGCTTTCAGGGAGAAACAATTCCAACAATAATCAAGAGCAGATTCTAGGCGGTCAGGGCGTCCTTCACCTTGCTACTTCAGCTGGCCGCTGCTCGCTTTTGGAGTGGTTGTTATCACAGAACTCACTTGACATCAATCAACAGGACAACAATGGCAGGACACCGTTGATACTGGCTGCTTCCGAAGGCAAAGAAAATGTGGTTCGTTTCTTATTATCCCACCCGAGTATCAACATCCAGTCACGAGATTTCGGAGGCTTCACAGCTCTGAGCAGGGCCGCAGAGAATCTGGAAGAGCGGGTCATGTTGCTCCTTGAAGAACACGGCGCAGCTCTCATTCCTGAAGAAAATTCTCTCTGCAATTCCGGCTTACATGACCTGGTTCATGGTCTATACAGATCCAACGTCGTTGAAAATGCCGAACGCGCAGTGCGGTGCGTAAAAGTTCTACTCAGATTAAGCGCAAATCCACTTTTGCTCTGTTCCGGGCCGGAGTGTCAGACTGTCGGAGTTTTCTCAAGCTCTGAAGCCAGCAATCAGACTTTACTGCACTGTATTGCAAGACTCGGACGTGTTGACCTTTTAAAAGCGATCATGGATTTGGAGAAAATCGACATAAACGCTCAAGATTCATTTGGCAAGACAGCTATGCACGTTTCGGCATTGAGTTCCAGACCATTTGAACAAATTAAGGCGCTTATTGAGAGAGCAGGTGACCCGGAGCTTTTGGACACTAATGGCCGATCAGTATTGCTGGAGTTACTGGATTCAAACTGTCAAGGCGGATGGGTCTTGCTGCGCCGGAGAGAAAAGGCAATGATATGTCTGCTGGAGCATGGTGCGCACCATGAAGTTAAAACACCGGAAGGTTTTACAGCTCTTCATTTTGCTGCTCGTCATGGTACCTTGAAGATGGTACAGGCCGTGTTAGACCGCCACGTTGATATCAATGCTACGACGACAGGGGGCGAAGAAGACTATCGCGATCCAATTTAGTGGATTTATTCCTAGAGTACAGTATTGCATTTTGCCACTAGAAGACTACATAGAGAGATTGCCAAAATTCTCTTGTCGGCTGGCGCAAACGTCATTGCCAAAGATTCGACGGGATTTACGCCTCTCGCTCTTCTATCTATGGAAATATTATGGACAACCCTTCATAGGGGCCCAGATGATGTGGCCAGCTTCTTGCAACTCCTGATCGACTTCGGAGCTGATTTAAAAGAAGACGGACTAGGTTTAATAGTGAAATTGCGCAGCCGTAGCACAAATATCGATATGATCAACTATTACATTGAGCCAAGCAGGCGGCTATGGTTAGGAAGTTTTGAGTACCAGACACTTTGTCAGGTTTACTCATAACATCGGTGTGCAAAGTAGCAGTGGTGCTGCTAGCAATCTTAAGGTACTTATGATCTACCTGGGTACTTCTGCATTAGCGATCAAAATAGGGGATCAACTCGCTTCCAAAAGTGGAGCTCACACGTGATGATGATCTCATCCTCTCTTCCTGGTCTTCTATCTCATCCACTTGTAGAACAACACCCCTCCACACACCTTGACACACCCAGTACTCATCCAGAATGTCGATCCTAGTCACAGATCTCAAACCTCACTTGGCGCTTGTAACAGGGGCAAGCGGAGGAATTGGAAGAGCAACATGTCTGGCGTTGGCAAACATGGGTTGTTCGATAGCAGTGCATTACCACTCGTCCGAGGACAAAGCAGTCACTCTTGTGAAGGAATTGAAGAGCAAAGGTGTGAGAGCCGAGGCATTTAGAGCGGATTTGACGAAATATGAAGAGGTATTTACCCCGCTATTGCCCGCACTGCTCTGAGACAGTTGATTTCTTTTCCAACAAAAGGCCTTATAATCTACTGTTTTATTTTCGTACACTATTTGGACTTGGGATATCGTTTGACATCTCCCACAGGTTCGCTCACTCCACAAAGCCGTTGTCGACACCCTTGGCCCGCCCACCATTCTCTTCAATAATGCTGGTCTCACCTTGAAGAGTGGCATCAAAGCCATCACCGAGATTAGCATCGATGACTTTGAGCATACATGGCGTGCCAATTGCGGATCAGCATTTCTCATGACCCAGCTTTGCTTGCCAGATATGGAGAAAAAAGGTTGGGGTAGAGTCATCTTCTGCTCGAGTGTTGCTGGATTCAATGGAGGGGTTGTTGGACCTCATTATGCGTAAGCAATCTCAGAGGAGAGAAATTCATTTACTGATAAAACTTAAGGTCTTCGAAGTCTGCTCTTCATGGATTGATTCATTGGCTTGCCGGAGCGTATTCTAAGACAGGTGTTACCGTCAATGGTGTAGCTCCTGCTTTGATTCAGGAGACTACCATGCTGCCTGGGAACAATGAAGAGCTAGCCAAGAGTAGGTGTTGTCTTCTAAACGATATTTCCAACCCTAACAAAAATTAGAAATCCCAATTGGACGCTTGGGATACCCAGAAGAGGTAGCCGAGACTGTTATCTGGATGGTCAAGACTGGTTATGTTACGAACAAAGTCATTGGCGTAGATGGGGGTTTCTTTGTTCAGTAGAATGTCTTGCAAACATTTTCTTACAATGCATCAAACGAATCACATCTCTTCAAAGTGTCTATACAGCAGTTTCGAAACATCTCGCTTGTCTCTGTTTTCATTGTAGAGGAGTGCAAGTTGCACGCATCCCCACTCTTACCCTCACCCTGAGTCGAGCAACGAGATGGAAACTGGAGCTGCATCACACCCTCACCCGACAGTAAGCATCAACTGCACCCGCTCAGCGAAGAACAGGACGATAAATACGACCAAAACGCACTGCTACTCCCGCTCTGAGCATCAACATCCCCACTTGAGTTACCAAACAGAAACTGCTTCATGTATTCATCCAACGGTAGCCGCCCACTAGAGACTAAATCGAGGAATGGGACGAGAACTTTCCACTCTCACTTCACTGAGACTATAAGCTGGCAACCTCAATTTTTTAAAGAAAGCCGAACAGGGAAGTCATCTACTTACCCAACTTCAATTTCGTTCTCGTTAACTATCGCAGGTTTCCTGGGTGTAACAGAGTCGTACCATACTGCTACTAGTATGGAGTCCTCTTATGAAATGCAATGTAGTGTTAGAAAGTAAGTAGAGAATATGTGTGATAAGTGTTGTGTTCTTGCTCTTACTTTCAACAATGAACTTTTTTTGTTGTAAATACTTCGATGCATTTTCTAAGTGAACCCGTAGGCAGAAGGCAGTCCCTATGTAGAATCTTGAAAATGTGCTACCGAAACAACTGATAGATCTTAAGTAGTTCCAGACTTGTCTTGCAAGGTTAGAAAAAGATTTACAGTGAGTATTCCTACTCATTGCCCGAAGTCGTCGTATTGCTGTTATCCCGGCCCGGAAAGTAAAATCGTCCCGAAATTCCGGAGGCTTTCCCGAGGCCAGTCTTAAATCTGACACTTCCAATGAATCTCCAACTCAATCCACTTAAATCTACGTGCTATACCACATCCAACCTCAATCCTAATAATATCATGCTCTCCCATTGGTCTGTACTGCGTCTCGCAGACCTTTCGCCGCCGAGCACGTGACGGCCGAACGTCAATCAACAGCTGAGCTACCTGGAGCAAGACCTCTTCTCATTATATGAATGATCACCAGCCCTTCTTCACTCGAGCTCTTACTCACAAAGACCAACAACCAACATGGCATCTCAAACACCACTCCCCACCACCATGCGAGCCTGGGGACACAACTTAGCCGGCCTCCCAAACCAAGTTCTCCATCCGACTCCCAACATCCCAATTCCATCCCTCCAACCCACCGAACTTCTCATAAAAGTCTCTTACGCAGCCTTAAACCCCGGTGGGCCTGCTATAATGAACCTCGGTCCCATGATCTTCCGCACCAAGCCCTCCATCCCAGAAATGGACTTCGCAGGCACGATCCTCTCCCTCGGCCCCTCCGTCCAAAACTTTGTCATCGGAGACAGAGTATTTGGAAATATTTCCATAGGTTTGCATTTTAATAAGGGAAGAGGAGCGTTGGCGGAATACGTCGTTGTCCCGTTTGATCGCGTGGTTGAGATTCCGGTTAGCATGAAGGATGAAGAGGCAGCAGGATTGGGGATCGTGGGGTGTTCAGCTTTGGCATTGATTGATCGGGCGGGACCTGGAGAGGGAGATCGAGTTCTAGTCAATGGAGCGAGTGGCGGGATTGGGACGTTGCTTGTGCAGATGTTGAAGGATGTTGTTGGGGAGAAAGGGAAGGTTGTTGCATTGTGTTCGGGGAGCAATGTCGAGATTGTTAAAGGGTTGGGTGCTGATGAAGTAAGTATTGACAAACAGAAGAAGATGAGAATTTGAAAATCCCTAACGCGACCAGGTTATTGATTACCGAAAGCATCATCCAGTAGAGAAGTACCTAGCCGAGCGATTTAGCAAGGACCAATTCGACTGTATCATCGACGCATACGGGAGTCAAGATCTCTGGCTTCACTGCGCTTTTTACCTCAAACCAGGGAAACCATTCATTCCTATTGCTTTAAGCGTCCCTTCCTACGGATGGTCGAGTTTTCTCTGGATGGTCGGCACAATTATGAGTAACACCTGGAAACCAAAATTTCTCGGAGGGGTTGACAGACCTTATGCTCAAACGAATGGGATTGCGGACCCGATGAACATGCAACGGCTTGCACGTATGGTGGAGGAGAAGAAGTTGAAGATTTTGATTGATTCAATTTGGAGCTTTGATGATGTTTTGAAGGTAAGTGGAATCGTCCCTATTGCGAATCTTGGATTAATGAATATAGGCATATGAAAAAATGATGACCAAACATGCACGGGGGAAGGTAGTCATCCGTATGGATCGTGCAGAGTCTCGAGTTTACAGCTAAACGCAATGTTCGGGTGCAATAGCCGCCGAATTCAGCGGGTTTGGTCGCTGTTTTATGCGACGATTTCAGGCGACTCGCTTCGTCTACCACCGAGCAAGTTCCATGACACAACAATGGCGAAGATAGCAAAGGCTTCAATGTAATTGTAGTCCATTGGAGACAGAGTCTAATGCAAGCAGGATGATCATGGAGCGGCCTTGCGTCAGCTATGCTGTTCTCAGTCCTTGACCGTAGCTAAAACATTATTACTTTGGATAGTTATTCCGGTATCCACTTGATCACCCACTCTATCCTCCCACCATTGATCGTTGCAAAGCAATTCCACCGACGGGCGTGAATCTGGATTCACCTGGAGCATTCGTCTGATCAGCGAGAAGCAGGCCCGTGCGGTATCGATGTCCTGCTGGAAAGCCTTGCATCGACTTAGACACTTTTCCCAGTATTGATCAGCTAATGCGCAAGAAGTGGATTGCGTGGAATCAAGTGTCGTCAGCTGCCAAGAATCCGGCAATGGACCAATCCTTTCGATGACGTCCTCAAGCATAGCCTTCTGTCTACTATACGACTCGAATAACACAGAACCTGGGCAAACTATTTCGAATATCTACTTGTACGTTAGCGCATCAGTAATTGAAGGAGAGAAAGGTTTCAAGCATACAGTGCATGCTGCAGACCAAATGTCGCTCTGAATCCCTCCGCACTTAATAACGGCTGGGCTCAGTTTTGAAGCAAAGATTTCGGGGGCTTGAACACGAGGAAATGTCGCGGGTAAAGGTGAAGGTGGAAGTCCTCGATACGCTATAGAAGTAAGCAGAGTTCACGTAGTGTCCTGAGAAAGCTGGGAAATTGATAGATACGTACAATTACTGAAATCGATGATCTGCAATTTTACCTCCGCCGACCGAAGTGTATCAGAGTTAATCACATTTCGAACGTAATCCTCGAATATGCCATTTGAGACCAAATACTTGGGCATGCGCTTGAACCTATCCTGCTCTTGAAACCCAATGCGAGATTTGAGGCCTTGGGAACATTGCTCAGGACCGGTACAAGCTCTGGCAGCCGAGTGTGTTTAGAAGGTCTTCAATTGTCCTGGTGGGGTCGATCGGAATTCGAATAGCTAGGTTGCCCTCGTAGAGATCTGTACGGACATAATGTTAGTTGTAAAATGCAATTAAATTTGCGCCTGATTAGCTATACCTCCATGTGTGATACCTTGATTGTGGAGAAAAGCAAGGCCTTGTATCAGCTGGCTGGCTACACGCTTGCTTCGAAGATAGCAATTTCTCCCTTGTCCGCAAGTCAAGCTGGCGGATAGGTATAAGGACATCGGTGACAACAACGTTATGGGTGGGATAAGGGTCTCCGACCTTGAAGTCGTCGAGCATCTGCAGAGTATATTGATGTCCAGGATGATCGTGTTTGTGTTCCCGGATCCACCGATGAATTTCAACTTCGCTATCTCCGTGTGAGCCAGCCGTCAGGAATTTCAGAGCGACATGGCGACTAAAGCGCGTTAGCATTGGTTCAGAATGCAGCGCCCGACAAACTGGCTTGCAAGTGGTATATCTTACTCGTCATGATCGAGGTCTCGAGCAAGCCAGACCGTAGAGTAGGATCCGTGACCAATTTTCAACAAAATCTGGTAGCTGGAGCTCGATGACTTGAAGATGTCCCCGAGATGGACGGGGAAAAGGGAGCCATCTGCATAGGCGCCAAGATCCTCCACATCCATAGGAGCAGGGTAATAAAAGAAGGGACAGACATATTCATTGTCGTCGGACGTCGCACTTGGATATGGTTTTGCTGATGCTGCCGAGAGCGAAGTCAAAGTCGATGCCATGATGCCGGCGCTGCGGGAACATCCTTGCATGTCTAAAAGAGGAGGAGTTGGGGAGAACAGTTTCCTAGGTAGGTCAATTTGTGATCGCCAAAAGCGGCGGGTGCCAACCCCGAAGCGAATGCGCTAAACTCAAAGAGGCAGCGCACCTAAACATAACCGGTAGAAATTCCATACCCATAATGTTGGTCATGTTCAGGGTCTTTAGCAGCCCAAAGAATACCTCACTCGAGCTTCGCCATTCGTGACCAAAATTTGAGGCGTTAATTACTTCATTGCTACTAAGTAGAGCCTAGCTCCTTTGCTACATACAGATTCGGGGCATCTTATCCCAAAATCACAACCTCGTCCGAACCCCAACCCTCCACCCCAAACAGCCCAAGTCGCAACCTTGACCCTACCAGCAGATACCGAAACAAAAGGTCTCGCTATGCCCAAAGTGTCGAATCAGGTCTTCCGATATGTAGTTCTTGATGTCTGGTACTCATCGAACCACGAACTACCGCCAGTCACCGTCTCTTCCCACACGGAAACCTCGTCTTCAACCTCAATTCTCATGCCTTGGTAGTCACCGTAATCTTCTTCATCATCTGAGATCTCTCCAATCTCCTCGATGACAAATGACGTGCCCGTAGCTGGGCCAAAGCCGTAAGGAAACCATTTAGCAGCAGCAGCCTTTCGTGCTTGCTTCGCAGCCGCAACCTCAGCAGGTGCAACGTAAGTCGATTTCAAAAGTCTATCAGAAGCACTTTTTGTCTGGCGCCATTGCCGAGACCATCTATTAGGATCAACTGGAACCTTTGCCAGTTCTGCCTTTGCGAACTCCACACCAAAATCGAAATGGATGACATAGCAAGGAATGACCTGTGCGGCATTGAATACGACATACTCCTGCTCATTCGGAGAAACATGAGAATGCGCAATCTCAGTGGAGATCTCAGTCGTTCGCCAAGTTTCTTCTCTGGTGACTGCTACTGGAAGGCCCATGAGAACAGCGCAAACAATCAACCGTAATCCAGGCAGATCATTGCAGGAAGTCTTATGGCCAAACCCAGAGTCGGAACCACCTGCGTACATCAAAGCATACTCGGCACTAGGGGAGGTATAGACTCCGATACCAAACGATGCTCCACAAGCAACATCTATCTGTGTGTCTCCTGCTTTGTCGCCTGGCTTCACAAATCCGTATCGAACGATTGATGAAACGTTGTGACGCTGAATTCCATGAAAGGTAACCCTTGGTCTAGACAGTTCTTCAGCTAGATGTTTCTTCTTGTCGAGAGAGCTTCCTCTTGCAATGGCTTTAGAACTGACACACTGACGAAGCCGGTTGTATGGACGCTTCAAGAGATCTTCGTAGATCTCATATTGCCGTCGCTTAAAACGAGTGACTAGATCGGTACGGAATACTGGTTCCACATGGAGAATACGATACTGTTCTGGCAATCTCTCACAGATTTTCTTGATGGACGTTCCAAGCAGATCATCTGCAGTAGTTTCGATTGTATCCAGGTTTGCTCCTTGGGCGTTGCTCGTTATCAGATTTCTGATGTCCCCACTATTGATTGCCGTCAAGTCCCAGCCAATGTCCACGGCTTTCCCAGACGACGCTCCTTTCCATTCTCGAAGTGCTATGTTGGCTTCCTCAACAAGTCGGAGTAATAGTACTGCAAAATCCGTTACTCCATAAAGGTTGTCCAGTTGCGCAGACAACAGATGTCGAAGGCTTCGCCGTAGCGGATCAATATATGTTCGTGGCATCGACCAAGATGTTGCCTTCACTTCCATAGGACCTGAAATATTGTTTAGCACCTCAAGAACCAAGTCGTCGAACTCAAAGGTCCAGCCATTTTCCTCGTCGCAATCCCAACGGTTGATTCGATCAGGGAGATTATGGTCCAGGATATCGTTGAAGTACTGCGCTTCTCTGTGTCTTAGGTCGACGAATGTGCGCGCTTGACCAATCCATACGGGAAGATCTTCGTCTTCGTCATAGTACTGCGCATGAGAAAGATATGGCTCCATGTTTGCCAATTAGGGTATGGCGCCTAGAAGAGGGACTTTGCCCTTTCCGAAAGGGACTCTCTCGATCTGGAGAAAAAGTTGTAAGATCTTCGGCAAGGATGTAGTATAGATATTCTTCTTTGTGAATGTAAGTGGATTCTTAACCAGATTGTGCTCGAAGGAACAAGATTATTCTTCATGGTCGCCAATTGAGTTCGCCGTGAGTCACGCGGCGTCAACCATCGTCACCCGGCGATTATCCCCAACGAAGGCGAATTAGATCAGTTCCATGATTCTAAGATCTGAAGAACAGTAAAATTGAAAAGAAATGAAGCATTATATAGCCTGGTGTAGTAGGATAGAGCTTGCATTCGAAGAAAGCTTGACATCATCGTGCGGATTTCGAGAGACGTAGAAGCCTTCGGAGCTGAACATTGACAAAGCTCATGCTTATACTGAAGTAAACAAAAGACAACATAAGACATAGCCACTGTGAGACATAATTGCATAGACTGAAAAGTTTGTTGTCCCACTTGAGGACTGAGCCGGTTGAGGTCATGACTGACTTGAACATATCGCAAAGTTGCGCCACTTCCATCAAAGTCTAAGGCCGAGAGAGTTCAGGACATAAAGAGCAATTGCAAGACTCGCAAGTGATGCGTCTTCGCAAGTGGACTTGAGGCTGAGAATGTTGTAGGACATTGAGGCAAGGAGGACAGCCATCCCACTTTCCTGCAGTCCTTACCGGGGGCTTTCAACCTTGCGGGATTGCTTGCCGCGGCGAGGCACTATCCGCGAGATGTATCTTCCCCCACAATATCACGGCTCGGCGGGAGATGAGAAAGCAAGGTTGAAGTCTGGAGGTGATTCTGTGGGAAGGACTGTTCACCGCACAAACTCTTTCTAAAATCTAGACGACAATCGAGCCTACCAAAGTCCACTTCTGTCTCGGGACTTGAGCAGTCGCCGCTCTAACCTGAGCCGAGCTCTAAGTCTTGAGCACGGTAGTGAGTTAGCTGGATTATGCTTAGGGGGTTCCCTTTCTAGCTCCCTCGAGAATCGGTTACAATTTCTATGTTGTCTATATGTAGAATTTTGCAAATCCTGTGACCTATAATATAGCCACCTAAGATATCGTAATAGTAGCCGTTCTTTCTCCCCTGTCACACTTGTCGAGGATCCTTGCCGGAGCCGACTTATTAGGTCCCCTTTCTAAGCTGAAATTTACGGCTCGAAGAGGCCTCGCTTGAACCGGCCTCAAACAACCCAACTCATGTACGAGTATGTAACTTCAAAGTCTAAGAGCGACGCGACGTCCGGGCTCCTTGATCTTCTATATTCTACTTTGCAAGACGAGGCATAGTCTTCCCAGGAGCGCAATTTAGTAAGCAAGAGGAATACAACGGTGCTTCTGTTTAATAAGGTATGAATAGGCCACATCTGCACCCCTCCGCAGCTAGAGCAAGCTTAATTTGTAGGACGTATACAGTCAGACGTATCTTAGCGACGGTGCGTTGAGTGAGATCCATTAAGTAGCGAAGCAGGATTCATCAAAGGATTTAGGAGATTCACGCAAATCATAGCAAGGCTGGCACCCAATTTCTACTAGCGAAGGATCAGCTGCTAGGTAAAGAGGGAGATCGTACTGCGGCGTTTGAATATCAATTCCAATACGCTTTACACTTAATACCCGCCTGGTTTTGTGAAATTTTATGACGAAAGTAGTCTACCATTCTCAAGGAGGACTGATGCCATGGGTCATAGCAGACGCCGCTCTTTCGCTCGTTAAAGCAACCGTGTCCATCGAGCCCAGCGGTCCACCATTTGAGAACACAGTCCTAAGCGACGGGAGCGCACGTCCATGGAGACTGACAGATTTTACTCACCTACTCTCCCTCTCCACTGAATAGCACCGTGCCATTGAGCACACTGCAAATCCCTAATAATTCATCTGGTCTGGCGACGTGCATTGCACAAGCAGAACCGGCCAGACAGTTGGTGAACTTCAAGGGCATCCCGGTACTGTTGGAGACTGGTGAGGCAAGCTATCACGCAGCGTATGATGATTGCACTTATTACTTTTTGGTGCAAGCTGGAGTTCTGACTGAGCGGTTGAAATTGGCTGATGTTGGGATACATGGTAATGTCACCAGCAGTGCATGGAGAAGAATAGTGATGAGATCGCTACTGTGCTCGAGGCTTGGATTAAGAAGACTGTTGTGGTTAAGGCTTGGAATGAGAAGATCGTTGGCTAAGTAAAAGTAATAGTTACGGCTTTGGTCTAATGACAAGAATCCTCTTTGTGATCGAAGTCCTCTCTACTGTGTTCCTGCTTTCGCGGAAGTAACGTTCTGTCCAAGCTGCAACACAAAAACTCGATCAAGCGCCAAAATGACAAGCTTATCTCCAGTAATCGAAAAATTCGCCATGGGCGGTAACCCGACTCCAGTGACCAACGCTTCTCTATTGAAAACTCCCAGAACCTTGCCACTAGGACTTCTCACTGTGATACCCTCCCACTCCCCAGTCCAAATTCGACCAAAGTCATCGATATGCAGCCCATCAGCATAACTCGGCACCATTGCTACCAGCCTCTTTTCAATTGGAACACAATCTTCATCTAGTGTGAAGCGGTAAACAACAGACGAGTTGAATTGATTTCCTTGTGATCCAGTGGGCGCAAAAGGGGCTGCTAAACCAGTAACATAAAGATACCGACCGGTCGCATCTCTCCTCACTCCATTCGGAGATACAATATCAGAGCGAGAGATGGCACCTTGCACGGTCCGAGTTTTCGGGGAATAGCGATAGACCCAATCTTGTAGCATCAAGGGAGCAGCGCCATAGACTCCAAACAGGCGAACATCCAGGGTGGAGAAGAAGAGATTAGGACCAGTGTCGACACATGATTCGCTTCCCTGTTTGACCCAAGTTAAATCATCCACAGATTGGTATTTCTCGCCATAGAAGCTATTGATGATAGGTGTGGCTTTGTATGTTTCTGTGTTGATGGCATATACGCCATTGGGTACTGATTCATTGCCTACTGTTGTGAAGTACATAGTTCCGTTGAAGTAATAGCCACCGTTCGGATTGATGTTGTATAGAGCCGGAATGTCCAGCGTAGTGATATCGTTGGTGTTGAGGTCAAGAATGGAAATGTATGTTGGGTGAGATATCACACAGCTCGAGAACCAGACCTGGTTTTTATCGTAATCCCAAGCACCTGCCTCGTAGGCAAAGAGGTCCTTTCGGGTTTCGATGAGTTGAATGTTAGGTGTCTTCGTGCCGAGGATGTCGTAGAACTCTTCGTCGAAAGCATAGTAAGTGTCATTGATAGCCGAATCGAGGAGAGCATTTGTGGATGCATTCGCTGTGACGGTATTGATGAAGTTTGTGCTGCCGTTTGTGGGCACAGTTTCGTCTCCTTGAAATGGTGATGGGAGTAGGAAGGAATCGGTAGATGGAATGAAGACTCCATGAGCTATTTCACTCAACGCAGGTACCACGAGGTTGAGGAGAAGCAATTTGGAGGCCATCATCTTGAAGATGCTGGTGTGCAAGGGCATTGGATGTGAATAGATTGCAAAAATGCAACAGCAGGCTTTGCCATAATTTATATCAAACTCATCACCTCAAAGCAGATGGCGCTGGAACTTGCAGGCAATTGTCGTCGGACTCAGACTATGACACAGAAACGACCCACTACCAAGATTAATCATCAAGCGCAACTCGAATCTCATAGCTGAAAGGATTGTCAGAAACAAGTACTTCCACATAACTTGCTGGGTTGATCGTAAATTCATGGCAAGTGTTATTGATTCGATAAGTGGGAAGGCACACTGTTCGGGAAGCGTTCCTGAAGTATTTACGTACAACACTCCATGCTGATTCGGTAAAGCTTCCGCCTTGGAGCGCAGCGACTACTTGTTAAGATTGGGGCTTTTTATAGAACCAACGCTAAGTTCATACCTCGCATGATGATCTGAAAAGGGAAATTTGTAGAATTCCAGCGGAGACTTGATAATTCTACTTGTCAGCGTCCAACCTTCACCATGACGTCGACATCTGTGGCCCTGAAAGCCAGTGATGTTTGCCCACTAGGTAAGTGGCATGAAAAAGTACTCTTTAAGAACCCCTTCATCTCCAAAGGAAATTGTCCAAAGCCTCTGTCACTCATCGATACTTTCAACGATGCAATTCTCCTATCTCATCATTCTCCCGACCCTCCTCTCTTCTGCAACTTCAACATCTCTCGAACGCCAGACAATCGGAAACACCTCCATCGGCCATGGAACTATTACAACAATGACGAATGGTACCATTATTCGAGCAGCCATCAACAACCCACCGGTCAATCTGTGGGACTATAAACTCGCATCTTACTTCTATACCTTCATTGATAGTCTGGCTCAAACTGCAAATACTAGCGATTTTAAAGTCGTCATCCTCTCCTCAGCAAATCCAGATTTCTTTCTTGACCACATCGACATCCACGCTCTTTCGGTCGCTTCTCCAGAACCTGCTCCTGCCAATGGAACCATCACTGGCATTGAATTATTAAAAGTGGAAGAATATTTACAAACGCTGCCCATCATCTTCATTGCAGAGATCAACGGCCGGACCACTGGTGCTGGCAATGAAGTTGCAGTTCAGTGCGACATACGATATGCTGGACCAGGAGCGAAGCTGTCGCAACTTGAAGTTGGTTTTGGGTTGCTGCCTGGTACAGGAGGGCTTCAGTTCTTAGTCAGTCTTGTCGGAAGAGCCAGAGCCTTGGAGTATATTCTATCAGCTCGCAGCGTTGATGCCTTTGAAGCTGCAGCAATAGGATGGGTCAATAGAGCATTTGAGAGTGAGGAGAAGTTAAAGGCAGCGACGACAGAGCTGGCCGAGCGCATTGCAGCCTTCCCGAAGCAAGGTCTAGCTGCTATCAAGTCGCGAGTTAACGTTCAGAAGCCCACCGAGCAAGAAATTTTTGGGAGACAATAGTCTTTTCACAACGTTAGAGAAAACCCAGATTGTGCAGCAGTCTTAGAACAAGTACTTGGTGTTGTCTGGAAACGAGAGTAACACTGACTTTGAAATAAACATACCGGAGGATATTCCGCAAGTACTGGAATGATTTCAGATGTAGACGACCAATATCATCATAGACACTTACCCATGTTACCTTTTCCAGATGCACACTTGACGTTCCAGACTTTGAGCTCGACCTGGAATCCTAGCCTAATTTTTCTTTTTCCGTTACCAGAAATCTTGCGCTACAGGGGTAACCTTCCCTTGCACCCACCTCAAAACCTCGCTCGCATTAAACAAAAGCACTCAGCTGGCTCGAAAGAGACTTGGCACAAGATAGATATAACTCGTGTATTCATGTCCCAGTAATACATGGAAGATACGACTTCAAGTCATGCACCCAAACTATCTGGCTCTGCCACAACCAAATCCTCGAAACTCATAGCCCTTGTCATGTCCCTTTTAACTCTCGAACATAAACCCAGCATGCAAATCCCGATGCCTGGCAGCCGCAGAAGTCGTCGAGTTGGTAAGCAAACTGGCAGCCTTGCTAAGCGACGCCGAAGTAGCCGATACCTGATCGAGATTGATCGGGGATGCTTGCTTAGTCCATCCCAATTCAACAGGAAGGCGCTCGTTTTCTATCACAGAAATCCATTAGCCTCTATCCACTTCCATTTCTGGTCATGCACTTACCAAAGAAATATGTGACCAAAGTCTTATTCACTGTCCCGGCAGGAATATCCCCAAAGATCAAAATCGGCGCACCCATTTCTCCCAGACTGAACGCTTCGGTTGTTGAAGTAAAAGTGTAATTGGGATTGAAGGCCTTGGAAGCGAGTTGACGTGCCATCTTTCCGTTTGCGAGCATAGTTACGTCAAGAATATCTCCAGTCCAGAAGGCGGTTGTGGTGTCGAAGATGGTTTGGTTGAGGACGTGGTTGTTGCCGAAGAAGGCGTCGGAGCGGGAGATACTGGCATCGTGCTCAAGGACGTTGTGGCGGTTGAGGTTGTCGCTGGAGAAGGGGAATCAGTACTGAGGAAGGGAGGTTATGGTGGGGTGGCTTACAGGGTGAAGAATGTGGCATTGGGCTCGGGGTTGGCGATAATAGCTTGCTGCCACATAAGGGTAGCGACGGATTCATTGAAGTTGAGAGCTGTGGTTAAAGCATAGACTGCATTCTCCAATGTGATGTTTCCGCCGTCGTGAGGGAGGAAGCCATGGTTTGCGAGGGTGTTCATCATCGGGCAAGGTCCTCGAACTATGTAGAATTAGACATTTGAAGAGGCGGTATTTAATGTTGTACGTTACTCACAATCATCTGGTCCGCCAGGGGCCCATTCGTCGAGAGAGCCTCTTCCATAATTAGGGTTGGCAGAAACCAAGGTAGCCGCCAGGGTAGTAGAAATGGCGGAAAGCTTCATGGTGATTTATATGTAGTCTGGTACTTGAAAGTCTGATGTAAGTGAAAGTCTGGCTATTCAAGAATGCTTGGTATTGCCGTGTTGAGAAGAGTTTGGCTGACCTGCAAGACAACCTACTTATACCAATTGGCAACCTAAGCCGCCTTGTCCGGCAGTTATAGATGTCCCTGCATCATATTACTTGCATGTAGCTGCACTCAACCTATCCCTTCATCATCCGAATTCCTCGTTTGCAAAAGAGATCGACACGAAGAACGAAAGTGGAGACCAGCAGAACAACTAATTCTCCGCATCCGGCACATCGCTTTCCCTGCCGGCATTGCACAAAAGTCGTAGCCAATCGAAAATCAGACATTACTTACAACCCCGCAAAATTTCATCTCATATCCTCCACTTAAACTTTGTTGTGAAACAAAACACAGCCACTAATTGAGATCGGATTGACAACCTGCAGAGCGAAAGCGAGCTCGAGCCGACGTACTTCGGATAAGAAGCGAGTACGAGCCCCTGACGAGTTAGGTACCCCACCATGACGATCATGTGGCCGACCATTGGCTCAGCGTTGCTGTCGTCAACATGCCAAGATTGTTCGAAAAGGGGAGTTAGGCAGGGGTGAATTGATGAGCGGGGATTTATTGTTCGGTTTTTGCGCACCGAATGAGTGCTGGAATTTGCGAGCCTTGAGTAATGAACCACTCCCCTTTGATCCGGAACCAGGGAAGCTAAGTTCAACTACCAGAATTAAAGTGCATGGTTAGTATGATCATCATGCTTCGAATCCTAACCTGAAAGCAGCTATCTTCACTTACTTCTATGTGCAAGAATGGCAAGAATAAATCTTGGACGGAAACGTAACTCTTGACATTAAGACATGACCCGAATCACTGACAACAACGAAATCAACCAAGAAGAACAATTGCCTTTGTAGATATCATGGCTTCAACCCACGTAGCTTTTCAAGATAGTTTGCGGTGATTGTTTCACCTCCGGCTTAGCTGCCCCTTGATAGCTTCGGGTGGCGAATAGGATGTCTTGCTCAGTTACCAGGTTGGACAATGAGCTCTATTTATGCTACAGTACTCCCTTTCTGCTCGAATCCATTCGCATCGAAGCAAGCCAAGCTTGACTGTCTATCTCTTCTACGCGATATGACTCACAATATTGAATGATTACAAGAGACTTCAACTGCTTTCTTCAACGTCAAAGGTGGATGAGGCTCCATCGTGCTTTCAAACGGAGCACTTCCGCGAGAAGATAGTATCAAAAGTGGACCACTCAACTAATGGGCTGAATGAAAGGTAAGGACTAACGATGATTTCAAAGTAATATTGTAACGACGACATCAAGAAGTTGGCAGCAAGAATACCAAAATGCTAACTAGCTTCTCCTCATTACGAAAAAGAAAACATTACCGCTGTACGGCATAGGAGCAGGTAAGGATTGATGGACAGTGCAAAGATCCATAGCGTCAGGTTGCTTGGTATCCATGAATAGGAGTGATTTGAGAAAAGTTGAGGCGAGGGTCAGCTCACTTAAGTAGTCCTAAAATCGCCGTCAAGTTGGCAGGGAGGGACGACCTGCTGCACAAATTTGCTTTGCAAACTCCAACATACTACTAGTTTACATTCACCAATGTATTATCAGCCTTCGCAGGAATCGCATTTCAGAGAGTGAATATGATGCTTCTTTTGCTGAGCTCATCAATCCTCACGCGAAGGAAAATGCCATATAAAGTCCTTCTGTGACCACAATAAAAAGGGGTCCTCACGCTCGCCTGTCAAAGACAAGACTGCTGGAGCCATACTCTTTCGGCTGCCAGAGCTTCGGGAGTGGCATTTGCGCAGGAGGTCAACTTGAAATAAGAGTGCGAAAAGTCTGACAGCAACGACCTGAGTCTGAATTGATGGAAAGTGTTGATAGTATGATATGAGATGACAACAGCCACTTCGATAAGCGAATGTTGGAAGAGCCTTTGGGAGTGAAATGGAAGAATTAAAATGAAGCTTGAGGCAGTATTGACACACTTTGCAATGAACATTTGGAAAGCAGTTTATACAACATAACTAAATTCGGGTATCATAAGACCGCACATTGCCACTTGGCTCCCTGACGCCTCAGCCATGAACTTCAGATATATAACATACAGATCAGAGCTGTTGCTTGGCAATCACCTAAAGCCCTGTGCCTATTTTGGCAAATCACAACACTCGGGATACAGACCTAAACTCCCTGCCAAAACTCCAATCGCTCAGCATTTCCGCCAAGACGGAGTATTTACTGATGAAAGAACGGCTCAGCCATCGCAGACCAGGGAAACCAGCCGGAGCAGCCCACACACCATTCGTTCGCCTGCATGAAGGTCGAGCTGTTACATTCCGAGCTGTGAAAACGGCAGCGGCAGACTTTGCCAAAAGGCTCGGACTTGCTGTAGAAGGTTGGATCCTGCTCAGTGAAGTTGGTGGTGTCGGATGAAGACGTGCTGGTGGCGCCGATGGTAGTGTGCGTTTGGCTCGCTGAGGCGGGTGTTGGACTGAGGAATGCTGGGTATCCACCAATATCTTCCACAGAATATTGAGGAGTAGTAGTGCGAGCCAGAGGTGGAACATGTGCATTAAGCGATGGTTCTTCTGGCAGAAAGAGAGGATTGAAAGGAGGATTAAGAGTGTTGAAGGAGAAAGCACTAGCCAATGTCTCAGAACTTGACGAGTCCGTCGAGGCAGCATCCGATCGCCTTGGTAGAGATACTGTTCCTTCACCACTGTATGCATCATCATTCTGCTCATTCAATGGTCGTGTCTCGGTCTCTGGTTCAGGTGTCAAAGGATTGATCGAAGCCGAGTTTCTACTACTTGAGGACATTAGATTCGAAACCATTTGACGCAGTTCTTGCCTTTTCGTATTCTGATGTCGATCCAGGAGTTCTTGAAATTGGGATGATAGGGTTTGAGTACTTCGCTCCCGAATTCGTTCGGCTTCTTTCATAGCTTTTGAAAGGATCTTGTTGTATGCATTATGCGCAATGCGGTCCTCCCAAAGTGGCCCAGGAATAAATGTGTTCGGATTAGCTTTTCGAAAGCCATCGTGTAGCTTGTCGAAGAGGCGCCACCACTTCTCGCATTCTGTTCCTCCTTTGTCGATTTTCAACAGACTAGAATCAAACTTGTGGACTTTTATTAGATGATCTTGCTTCAGCCTGTCTACTGAGGGCCATGCTCCGAAGAAGCAGTTGGGACATGCTGGATCATTGCCTGCAGCAAATTCAGTGCAGATCAGGTACCGACTGTACTGGTCCGCGTTTTTCTTCCGGCGCTTGGAGGTGTCGTCTTTGCTTGGCTCTTCCTCGTTTGTCTCATCACCATACTCCGATTGATCTCCAAGTCGACGTTTTCCGCCACTTCTGGCATGCTGAGAAGACGAAAGAGGCTTTTTTCTGCTAGGAGCACCATTTTGGGTTGAGGATGACACTCCAGACTGAGCCTGCCTCACATGACTCACGCTCACCTTGTCCAAACGAGTGCAGATATCATTAACCAATTGCTCGACTACTCTTAGTTCTCCATTTTGGTCGAGCGAGGGAACGTTCAGCCAGGTACCAACACCCTTGTGCCACTCGTTACCTGGCATATTTGTATGCCAACTTGAGAATATCTTATGAGCTAGACGAGCACAGTTGGTACCCCGTCCTTCTGGCAGGATGTTCTCCCATGGCTGTGTAGGATAAGTACACCACCAAGTATGCGCCGACCGCTTGACCAGGTGCAACAGAGGCTCGCGATTGGTGCGTGCGGTTGTTTGGAAGGTGCGGACAATAGCTAACGGCGTTGTCGGAACCGCAAAGCTGGGTGGGAGAATTTTCACGAACAATGCCCAGATTAAACTTTCTGGCATGTTAAGATGGATAAGTTTTTGTCTGGTGGGTCTGGTCGCGGTAACAGTTCTAGGCGCTTCACTAAAGCGAATGGTGAGTATGGCTTCGAAATGCAGTCGACCAGATTTTAGATTACCGTATATGAACCTCAACCACATCCATGTTCCCCATAACCATACTTTGAACCGTGTCGGAGAGTTCCAGCTCTTCACCATCGTGATATAAAGTAATTGTCGTGTTGTCCGGTATATCGTTGCCTCTTCTGAAAGCATCCAGCATGATTTCAACTTTAGTAGATAGCTCGACTGCAAGTTCGAAATCGGGTAGATCTTTAGACTTGAAGATGAGCGTCATTCCTGCAGCCCCTTGTCTCTGCTCTTTAAGACCACGGCTATCAAGCAGACCCAGACTCCTCTTCTCTGGTATCTTTTGTGTGCTGAGCCTTGACTGCAGCTCACGCAATGACTCCTCTAATTGCCCCAGAGATGAGGTAGCTGTCATTTTACTGACAACGTCATTCCGGCGGGGGCCTTTGAACCCTCGACGACTTCGCACATAAACGCATTCAAAGCTGTTGGAAGAGCATCTCGAACATGGATTCAAGCCATCGCACTTGAGATGCTTGGATCGACACTGGACACATGCGGAGCGCATAGTGGCCCCTTCTCGGTTCTGGTCGGTTCCAATATCCTGAACCTTTCGTAGCTCCTCGCCTTTATTGGCAATGAGAGTGGAATATTTGCCAGTGAAGATTTTAAAGTTCATCCCAGAGCTGAGTAGACGCTGGCCCATTTCCTCCCCATGTGAACGGAAGTGAAGCGAGTTTTTGGTCTCGATTGGCGATCTTTTGGACCGCGAGAAAAGATTTTGATCGAAAGCAGGGTGTCGTTGAGCTTGGGAGCCGGATGTGCCCCTCTCTGGACTCTCGGAACGTCTCTCGTAATGTGGAATTGGTAGAGAAGAGATCCCAGGTAGATCTAGAGGGTTGCCATATTCCATCTTTGGCCATCTCATGGGTGGTTGATCGTAGAAAGTTGCATCGAGGCTTCTAGCGTAAGGGCTAGCGGACGAAACCATGATACTATGGCTCAATTGTGGGGTGCTCATCATCATAGTGTCGTGTCCAACGAAGTCTGGGTGGTCCTCCATTTTGATGCGTGGAGTGGAGGAGTGGATGGAACCAGCTTGAGTGAAGCTCTTAGAAACTGGGGAAATGAGCCGGTTTTTGGAGGTATTTCCGAAATAGTTGGAACGCTTCGGTGAAGCACAGGTGGAATCATTCCGTACCACATCATCTGTATAGTTTTCAAGAGGTTCGTCCGTGGTGGGATCTTCAATACGGGGTGAAGAGAAGTCGTCTAGTGATTTGCTCCCCCTCCTCCCCATTCTCGTATCCCTCCTGGTTTTGACTTGAACACCTTGTTCGGACAATGTTTTGGTCAATGTCGTACTTTCTGATATGCCAGGAAAGTCTTTGGCGTTGAACACAGTAAACACAGCGGAATTGAGCTCAATCCGCCAAATGAAATCATCTTGTGGACTTGCTGCATTCTTGTAATCTGCTCTTTCCGAACTCTTCATGTCGACGTCATACAATGTAGTATTGCTATCTTCCAGGCATCTCTCATAGAGATTGAATGAAAATTTGAAGTTTCCCTCATTCTTGACAGAAAGGTCAGAAAAAACGAAGTAGATTGCTTGTATTGGACGATCTAAGTAGGTACCTGTAGTGACAGGACAGCCTGCAAGTACTGCTATCTCAGAAGTGCCTCGATTGTGCGTCGCTTTCGTATAAGATCGCACAGGCACTGTAGATGTGTCGGCTTCGAGCGTTGCATGCATGAAAAATGTGCCAATGTAGGAGGAAGTAATATCGACTTGTTGGTCGCCTCGACGTTCGAGAATGCTCAGGACGACAACAGGAGGAGGATCTACCGGATGTCGATCGGTCGCCAGTTTTATGCCAGAGCCACAAGCTCGAGCTCTGTCAGGTTCTTGGGCGACGTTCAGAACATAAGTCAAAGTCTTATTACCAACAACTCGAGTCAAGTGCGTCTTGTGTTTGAGAAGCTCATCAACATCAGAAGAGGGGTTATGTGATTTGTCGCCCGGGACGGATAGCATTTCCTCTGTCCGAGGGGTCTTATCCATGCTCCACTCTCGGATCTTCTTCTTCCATTCTCGCAGACTGAAGCCGATGCGAGTTAGTACCGTCCTTCTTTGTTTGGCAGTGGGTGAAAAGGGTGACTAAAGCATGAAGAGGCCGCGACTGACCTTGCTCAAAGTCCATATTTCTGCTCGAAAGTAATCAATGTGTCCGTAAGCGTATGATCTTCTTCAATGTAAAACTGATAGATCTCTTCTTTATACACATTCCATTGCTGGTAGTTCTTTGACAGGGTGGAATGCTTCTTGTCTTCACCTTCATCTGCATTCCACTTGCTCAACTCTTCTCTAGTAACCCCTGACCCAAGGTTACCATTAATTTGAAACCCTTTCGCTACTGGTGGAATCTTATGCGTATGATATCCGGAACTTCCATAATTGCCGTTGAATTGAGAACTATTGCCTTTAAAAGTCAATTCGGCGTATGCATCATTTGTGTGTATACTGGCTCCAAGTTTACCGTTCCATTGAACAGCCGATTTCGCGCCAGAATAGGAGTGGCCTGCAGCTTGCATAGGCTGGGGTTGATAAAGGCCTGATTGTCCACTGAGGGTCGGACTTTGGCTAAAAATAGTCTTGACACTTGCTGTATGGTCAGGCGTAGGGAGCCGAAATGGAGGAGGACTGGAGGTTGCAGAGCGTCGAGCCTTCAGATTCTGCGCGGTCTCCATCATGAACTGTAGCGAAGTCCAAGATGCTTGTCGAATTGGAACGAATGAGCCGAGACTCGAGAGCCACAAGGAGTTGAGGGCGAGAGAACTTGTGTGGTTGAAGCTCGAGGGACGTTGCGAGCAATGAACGTAAGATCACGGAATAGATAATTGAGGGCAATGATATGAAATATATTCGTCTGTTGTGCAAGAAGTCTGTCCGGATGTATCTCTATCTCGACATCGTCCGTGGTAACTGGTTCTGGCAGGGAGTAAGATGTGTAATCTCGGACGAGGCTGTGCCATCCATGGTACTGAGTACTCGGAAAAAAATCTTAATCGCACCGTAGCGAAAGTGATTGCCTAAGTAAGTCGATGCAGAAGCTTCTCGGAGAATGAGTGTACAATGATAAATACATTGTAGACGACCAAGGCTCGGTGAGGGAATTGATGTGGAGGTCCAGGTTAGGCGCTTAGCGCTTCGCTTCCTCCCGCCCTCCCGCGATTCACGAAACTCCTGAGAAGCGTGACCTACACGTGACCCAACTTCGATTTCTCGTGGATGGCCGTTTGGACATGCGGCCTGCCTTGGAATGGTCCATGGAAGTTCGTAGTTCATGGTCAAGGTATTCGAATACTGCTGAGCCTTCAGCCATGAGAACTCATAGCTTCTCTGTCCCGCATCATCAGAAACATGCAATATCGTTTCTCCACGCCCGATTTCTCATGGCTTTACCAACACACGGCTATGTACCAACATGGAATTCCATGAAAACATCAAAGCTACGGATTTTCTGCTAGAAGTATATTTTGACAACGTCAAAGTATATAAGTATCCACATCCACGATGGAAGTCTCCAATCCAACAGCAAAAATCATCTCTTCTTCTCTTCACCAAGATGTCTACCAGCAAGCCGAGCACCTCTCTCGCTTCAAAGATTGATCTTCTAGGTCTTTCTCCAGCAGATATTGTCGCTAGATATGATCTCGCTCTGAATGCCACAAGTACAGATGATGACATCCTTTTGAACGAACCCGACTATGGCAGCACAGCTCAGCACCAAGTCCACTTTTCAGGAGAAACAACCAAGCATGCACTCAATCCATATTCGATGACCGTCCGTGACTCTCACACTGTCACTGCCGCATCCACGAACGCGACCAAACTCCCACTCATTCCATACTGCAAAACTAGTCATGGTCCCTTGGCAGGCATCGACGAACACAACACTATCAAACACCCTCTCAAGTCTTCCATCAGCAGCGTCGATCTGTATTCGAAGACCAGCCATGATACTTACACAATCATAAAGCTCCCTCTCAATGCGACATCCCTCTATTACGTTCCGCAAGGACGAACACAACTCGAGCTCTGGACGCAGGAGTCGGAACATCATGAGGTTATTGCTTACTCTGCAACAAGCTTCGTTCCGAAGGGCAAACCTTGGCTTTGAGAGAAGCGGCTCTGGAGGATTCGTGACGAAGCAAGAAGCAGGGAGTTAATTTTGAATCTGGCGAGAGACACAATAGGATTCAATATACCATGACAATTAAACTACCTGACACTTGACAGCAAAACATCTTGACGAAGCGCAGTGAAAATAAAAACATTTGTGAGAGTTGTTAGAACTGCTTCAACATATACATCTGCTGCAAATCCAAAGCGTACACTTACATTTCTCTCACCCGCTTCGTGTTTCCCGCCGCCACGGACAAGATGCGGGCATTCAAGCCATCCTCTCTGAACTGTCATTGCAATCGTCCTCCGCCTAATCGACCTCAAAGATAGAGAAAGCATCTGGCGACTCTTCGTCTCCTGGTACCCAATCCGGGGCCGCCACTCCCTTTGGTAGCTTCATAGCGCCCACAAGATGATCCTTATAGTCTCTCTTCAACCGCCAGCCCGGCTCCCTGCCTCTGTAGGAATTGAAAGCATTGACGCTAGCATACGTCAAACCCCGAAAGCTCGCAATCATATCAAGCACTAGCTCAACACTGCCACGCTCCTTCTCTTTGCTGACAATCGTGAAAATAAATCTCTTCAGCGCACCCTCTTTCAGATTTTTGATCATTGGAGCCAAGAGCGTCATGAACGGAGTTAGCTCGCACATGCCAACGCCATTCTCCTCCTTCTCGATAGGGAAGATGTCAGACTCTTCGACAAGCGTTAGCCTTAGATTGAGATCCCGCAGCTTCTCAAACAGCCCACGACGCAGAAACGGATCTCGTGGATCCAGCTCCAGATAGCTAATACGGAAAGGGAATTCCGCAAACAAATTAAAATCCCAATTTTCCGGCTTCGCCTCATCGTGTGTGACTCCCCATACCTGGCATTCCCCCCTCTCGATATGGATTCGAAAGGGATTTACCTGCACCAGAACGATAACTGCTTCCTCATATATAGTCTTCGATGTTCGCAGAAGAGATACCCGATTCTTGGATGGAGGGTCGGTTTGGCCATCTTCGCTGGAAAGGTATGCTGTTAGGTCTTGGGATGAAGTGGTCCAATTTTTCTGTGGAGATGGGTAATTGGCCCAGTTGAAATCTAGGACCAAGCCGTAGATTCTGGTTCTGATCTCGGTGGGGAGAACGATGAATGCGCCTGGGAGATTGTCAGCTCTGGAATGGCGGGGGTAATCCGGGGGAGAACAGACCGAGATTAGGAGCTATGGTTGACAGTGAAGCCATTCTGAGTTGTCTTCGTAGTGAAGATAATACGGACTGGATCGATCAAGATGTCTTCAACAACTACGTTTGAGATCTTGGGTTGTTTGACCCTGCGTTTTGAAGTCAATTATGGTGGGGTCTTGGGGAGCACTTCGGAAGCTATGACGGTGATGCAGAACCACACCAATTCTTCAGAATGGGCTCAATCACAGAATCAAGACTGCAACATAACCCGAGGCGCGAGATTGTTTGTGTCGATTTCAAAAGTAACGTGGTTTGGTGTTGAGTGAGCAATGATGTCACTCTGAGCATATGCAGACGCGTTCTGTGACACAAAGACGCGTTTGTACTGAGAAACCTTATTTAAATTCAATTTCAATATTAAGTTTCTTCCTCCTTAAACCCCACCCTTTCCACAATTCCATCCTTCACCACCAGGAATTTTCGGATGCGATCCTCTCGGGGGCACAATTTCACAGTAACAACTGACTGGGAGATTTTCTCCACCAAGCAGACACCATGTCTCAGGCCGCCGGCCGTCCATACCTTGGTATGTGACCAAGATCACGGATGGAGCTTCAAAGCTCCCTGCAAGCCTGCCCTAACACTTCAGCAGGTACACTCTCTACTCTTCCTATCGAACTTCGCGAGCGTATTTATGGTCTCGTCGTGGACCTCAACGAACCTATTCCTGTTGATTCCGACCTTGCCAACCCCTCTGACCCTTACGCCCATCATCCAAACTGCACATGCTCCCGCTCAGTCACCAAGAAGAAATCCCCTCCGAAGCTTGGCCTCCTCCTTGTCTCCAAGGCAATTCACAATGAAACGAGAATCGTTCTCTTCCGCGTCAACGATTGGAATATTGAGGTAGAGGATGATAACGATGGTTCATTTATCAAGTCAGAACCAAATGTCAGCATAATGGGGAGGTCAGGCTGGATGATGCAGTTCTCACACGGCTCTATGCGAAGCAAGTCTGAATTTACTCCTCTGCAGACGGCAGCGTTGGACAGAGACAATATGTGGGCTGAGTTACGGTCCGTTCACGTCAGCGTGGGCGCTCCACGAGCGTACGGAGGTGGTGGAATCCGCGAATATGATATTCTGCCCTGGAAGAGACAAACGAGGCCAGGTCCCGAACGACCATCTTTCGTGCCATTGCTCAAGGTCATTGACAACATCTGTGACCTGTTAGGAAACTGCAGACAATTACACATGTTGAGAATCTCAATACGAAGTATCGAGAAGATTCCGGGCAGCATAGAGTTGGTTCTGCATCCGTTCAGGCAATTGCGTCGCGTCAAGAAGACCAGTGTAGTCTGTATGGGAATTCAAGATGATATGTGGGTTGACTGGAACTTGAAGGGCAGCTATGGAAGATACCTTGATAAGATTCTCGGTATGCCTGATGGAGCCAAGGCACCGAAGTACGTTGGTGATAAGAAGGAGCCAAAGCAGAACGACAAAGAAATATTTGACATGATTGGAGCCAGATGGTGTGGTGGAGACATCGTTGCTTACCCAACTAGAGATGATGGGGATGAGGATGAACCTGATGATGACGATGATGAGCAGGGTTCTATGAATGACGACGAAATGGCCGAATTTGAGGCATTCCTAGACCACATGGGCATGCCAGGTCCCATGATGGGTGCGTTGGGGATAGGCTGGGGCACAGACTCTGAGGAAGAAGATGATGAGGATGATTCAGAAGAAGACTTTTCGGATGAAGATGGCTCAGAGGAAGACGAAGAGGACGAGGATGATTCAGACGATGAAATACCGGCCTTTGTATACGCTGCTCTTGCTGGGTTGGGACCCTTACCTGGATTTGTTGGAGACAGTGAACAGGAGGATACAGATGATGAAATGCCGGAATTGGTTTTGTTCAGTCCTCAAAGCACCGACCCGGCGTCTCATAGAGCTGATGGAGGAGGTGAATGGGAGGATACGGATGATACAGATGATGATATGCCAGAATTGCTACCTTCCAGCATTGAAAAGCCGGCTGAACCAGAGGGGTTTCATGAAATGGTGTCTGAGGATGTGGATTAGATGATCACCAGGCAAGACCAGGCAATCAGCAATGTGGCGCAAGATGGCGTTGGGATGGTGTTAGGTTGTTATGTCAAGTCTGCTGGCGTTTATGGATATCAATATCTGACAGCTTATGCTCGTCTAGCTAAACTGTCATGTCAAAGGCTTTTCGTTGCAGGCCAGAATAGTATTTGCGCAATCAATTACATCGAGAAAGTCCCGGCCAATCTTTCTCGCTCCATCGTGTAAGTACAGCTTGTATCTTATGCATGTTGTCATCTCGAAACTGGTTTCTTTTCAAATCTACCTGTTGTATGGCTTGCTTCATTGCAAACAGCCCATATTCGCCGCCTATCTGATAGAGACTGTGTCATAGTCGCTCTTCGATCTCTGGCAGGGTCTTTCCTTCACCTGGAACAATGAGCAGTCTTTGTTGCACATCGCAATTTACCAACAGGATTGCTGCGGGGATTTGGTCCTTTTGCTATCTCTTGAAGTTTGTCTCTAAAGACAGACAATAGGTTTGTTGCCAAGGACAGACATTGAGCCGTTTTGTTGCACATCGCAATTGACTAAAGCT